>NC_056731.1:282047164-282239664 GCF_019279795.1 Protopterus annectens
GTCCCTTGGCAATGGTGGGGGGCTGTGTGGCCCTGCCCCGTGCTGTTCCTGCAGGATCATATTGTGTAGCATGTCACATACAAGGACAATTTGGGCACATGTAGCTGGTGAGTACTGCAAGGCTCCACCAGATGTGTCCAGGCACTGGAACCATGACTTGAGCATCCCAAACACATGCTCTGTTATGATTCTTGCTTGTGCGTGTGCCACATTATGGAGTTCTAGTTCGGGTGTGTGTGCATTTCATCAGCCATGGCTCTAGTGCGTATCCGACATCCCCCATTAGATGACCGTGTGGGATGTCCCCATTGGCAAATCTCTGGTACAGCTGCGTCAGATGCCAGATCTAGGAATTGTGATAGCTTCTAGGGCACCCAGCACACAGGTTCATTATTATGCATTGGGCATTGCACACAACCCGGCAGTTGATGGAGGGGAAGCCCTTGCAGTTGATGTAGACCCTACCCCGCTCACTGGGTGCTGCTTTGATGTGAATGTGCGTGCAGTCTGTTGCACTCACTACCTCAGGGTATTCTCCTATTTGGTGGAAGGGATGCATATTGCTAGCCAACGCCTCACGGGTGTTGGGGAAATATATGTGCTCACTGGCATGTGCTGACATGGCATCCAGGAGCTGGTGGAGTACCCTGGATGCTGATGCCTGTGAAATCCACATCATATCCCCAACTGGCCTTTGGAAGGTACCTGTAGCTAGTATTCTTAGGCCTACACTTACCTTGGTATCCACTGGGATGGGTTTCCCTCTGTTAGTTCTGTGTCAGGCGTGGCCGGCACAGCTCAACAATTTGCTGTAGGAGGTCCCTGTCCACCTTATAGCGCTTGACTATCTCCAGCTCATGGAGACCTTGGTAGGTTACCCTGAGTCTGTGCACTCTTCTCCGTCTCCTCACTTGTGGGTTGGTTGGCGGCATTCACATCCTCACCACCCTCAGCCTCTTCCACAAGTTATATGATAGCTATTGCACCCCCTAACATTTTGCTGTTTTGAGTGTTAAAAGTTCCCTGCTTGTTTACACCGGTGGTGTAGAGTGTGGGGAACAAACAGAGGGGAAGATGTTTGCTTAGTTTATAGTAGTGTTCTGGGCTGGTCTGCTGCTGTGTAATTGGCTGATTCTGATACATTTCACCTGCCAGCTAAGCTAGTTCTCCTTGATTACCATCCTACTGCTGTTTTCCCTTCCCATTGCCTTCCTGTTTAAGCCCGGGGGCGCTCCGTGCAAATGGAGTGCTCAAATGTGCACACTGCTGCTATTTCCAGGTTTAACCTCTTTTTTCTTCCTGTAAATCCCGGTGTGTGGTGCGCATGCCAACTTAGACTTTGTGAAGAGTGCTAAGCAGATTTAGACACACCCCCTAGCTAAGCTATTCTAAGCTAGGTGCAAACCCGAGCCACAGGGCTCCAGTCTGCTTACAGTATGCTTGACACCCCCCCCCCCATGATGTCACCTAACTCCTAGGCTTGCACCAGGCTATTCCTCTCTTACACTGTTGGGACCTGACTCACATGCTGGGGAGAACTGGGATTCATTATACTTCCCCTCATTTGCATAGGATTGCCAGCTAATGCATAGTTACATGTCTCACACTGAGCCTCCCCCTTAGCAACCACTACTCATTGGCCAGATTGTCTTCTGCCTGCCATTGACTTGCATGGCAGAATACTGATTTTAGTTAGAATACTTATTTTAGGTTTATTTTATTATTCCCCCACGATCCCATTTGCGCGCTGCTGCCCTAGTCTTAAACGGCTGAGATTTTTTTTTAAACTGTTTGCAATGCCAATGGTTTTATACTTAGCCATTGGCATGCTTACTACATGATATGCAGCCTTTATTTGGAGGTGTCATAGCTCTGGTTTGGATTTTGCAGAAATATACTCGGTTACTAACTGAGTACATTTCTGCAGAGAGTACATTTCTGCAGATTGCGCTAGTCTTGCACGGACTGTTGCGAGCTTCCTGGATTGCAAAAATACCTTATTTGAATGGATTTCACCTGCAAATGGGGTGATTTGCATACCAGGGATTAGTCCATGCAAGATTAGTGCAGGAGCACTCGTGCACGCCCCTGCAGGCTGTTCCTGGATTGCACGGCAGACGTATTGCCTGCTTGAGCTCCGGCACCAATCTTCCACGCCGTGCAAGCTTTTGAGAATCCAGAGGAATGTATTCAAAATAACAGTTATTACTTGGTTGTAGACTTAATTGTTTTGCTGGAACTGGAAGATATGGAATCTGTTTTTTTTTTGTTTTGTTTATATTCATGTCAGTCCAAGCAGTATTGGCTGAGGTTCTTTTCAAAGAAGGAGGTGACTGGTCCATATCCTCAGACATTAGTATAAAGTTGTTTTTTAACAAATGTGGCAGCATCCTCCAGGTTATTAAATATTCTCATTCCATTAGGCAGATGTATTTTTATTTTTTGCTGGAAAAATTATCCACGTTTTAATGCCCTTCTGTCCAAGAGATTTTTCAAGTGGCCAGCAAGATTTCCTAAGGTCAATTGTTTTTGAAGAATAACCATGATCAAATCTTATAAAATGTTTATATTTCAATTGGGCTTTCCTCCACCCAGTTTTTAATACTAGCTCTTTATCAGTATATGACAAAAACGTAATGACTCTAGACCTCAGAGGAGAAGGTGAAGAGGAAGGAATGAGTTTACCTGTGGCCTTTTTCTATTCCATATTAGAAACCCTCGAGGAGATATTCTGTTTCTGGTATTCAAGTATTAAGAAATGAAATCAGATTTTTCTGGAAGACCAAAAATTCTTGTATTTACACCTTTGTTTCCTTTTCCTGTTTTTCAAATCATCCACTTTGTTCAAAAGCCAAGTGTTTTGTTTTAGTAAAAAATCAGTTTGAGATTCTTCTTTTAATCTACCATCAATGTCATTCAAGGCATTCTGCCTGTCTAGAATTTTGGTTTGTTGCTGTTGTAGCATTTCTTTGAAGACTTAATTTTGTTTAAAATAGTTTTCTCTTAGATTCTTTGTTTTCTTGAAAACCATCCATCTTCAAGGAATATTTCTGGAGAGTAGATGTCACTAGTTGTATTTCTTTTTTCAGTGAAGTGTCAATATGAGAATGCTTGGAGTTACTCATATTCATTCAGAAAAAGTCTCTGGGTAAAAGAGAAAGGAAAATGTTTATGAAACTTCAAAAAATCAAATATTTAGTAGACAGAACTATTATCTATCAAAATGTAAGAATTTTAAAAAAAATTATTTTTCTGTAATAAGAACTAATACTGCAGAGCTCTAAAACAATACTGTCTTCACTTAGCAATCTTGGCTCCGCTCCTACATATATTATTTTAGTTTGGTGTTAATATTATTCCTAAAATTGAACTATGTTTTTTTAATTAAGTCACTTGAGTCAACATGCAGATGTTTAAATAGCATAGTGTGTGGGATTTTATTAGTTCTGAAAAAGCCCTGTGGGTATATGTAACGGAAGCACTTAACTGTTTTTTTAATAATAAATGGCAGTTTTTTGTGATGATTTTTATGGTGTTCTTGTCCTGGTTCAATAATTTTGGAAGCAGAATGGCGACACCATTTTTTCAGATGAGTATAGTTCCCCTGGTGGCTAGTGTTTTCCCCAACCCTGATTATGTAACAGCTTAAGTACCATTACAACACTAGTGTAGTTTCTCCTTGTGTCTATTGTTTCCCCACCCCCAGTCCTCATACTGCTGTAGGTGCCATTATAGCACTTTTGTTTAGTGCAATCCCCAGTGTCTAGTGGTTCCTTAAAACCCCCAATCTCCATACTGTTGTAGGTGCCATTAAGGGACTTCAGTTTAGTATAATCTCTGATGTCTAGTGGCTTTCCACATCCCCGATCCCCATGCTGCTGTAGGTGCCATTATGGTACTCGAATTTAGTGTAATCCTTTGTATTTAGGTGCTCCTTTGTATTTAGGTGCTCTTCCCCATTCCAATCCCTAAACAACGTTCATGTTTACTGAGATGTAATGAGGCTGGCCATGCTGATTTACACATCTGAGCAATTTCTTGAATCACTCATCATGCAGATGCCTTCTTGGGGGGTGGTTGTGGGAGAGAGAACACATGGCTAATTAGCATTCAGCATCACCACAGAACCAGTCTATGCTGTGCTGCACTTCTTTGTACAAGAGCACAATTTTGCACCATGTTAGGATATTTCTGAACACAAAAAGGTTATTGCAACATGTACACAAAGGTTTACATGGCACTGTACCTTTATGAACTTCCCCCTAGTCTAAATTTTTGACATTCTATGGCCAAAATACTTGTGATCTTTACATTGGAAAATGTTTTTAATTCATAGCACTTTTTTGCATTCTAATGTAAACATCAAACACATTTTACAGAGGACCTGGAATGAACAAGAAATTAATTTTCAAAAAGCTGACTTTATTGTATCATGCCAGATATTGTATCTTGTATCATATCACATCATATGATACTGTATTAAATTGGAATATTATTACATAACTTATTTTTTCCTGTTCTAAGTAGGTGAATACCTGCTGGAGCCCATGAGTGTGTCTAACATAAATTTAAAGTTCTTCGAAATAAAGGTGGGGGACTTCTAGTAACAATACACATTAGTCAGGATGTGTGGTGACTGCCCCCCCCCCCATTAATGAACGTTGCAAACAATCTTCATTTAATTTATCTACTAAGAGTGATAGAAAATTGTTCTGTGCAACTCAGGGCTACAGTAACATCAACAAAGAAGTAGCATAAAAGTCAACTTAAAATCTGGCTCATACAGTGACTGAAATGGTCCCACATCTGGAAAATCAGGGTGCTGAAGTGGAAATGACCCAGGCTGAAGACTAGATTTTGATGCTAAAATTATTTGAGAAATAAGGACTGTGAAGTTAGCATTGAAAGAAATACCCACTATGATGTACTTCTGGAATTTGGAAATGAAAACAAGAAATGAAAAACTGTGCCAGATTGGGTAGAGAAAGCAGACTATAAACTCTTCATTAAGAAAGTTAGCCAAAAGGGCTGGCATATAGTTGGTAGGTCCATCATCTAATCAGATGAGTAACAAATGTTTGTTTCCAGTATTAATGTACTTTGAATCCTTTAAATCAATGGAAATGCTACTGTCTAAACTGCGGCAGCCTGTTAAGAGTCAACTGTTGATTTGCAGGTGTGGGTGGAGCATGATTATTCAGCCACTACCAGGGCTTAAAGAGCTACATTTATGCCTCTTTTGAGTATGTGCAGACAAAACAGGCTAATTTTTGTTTTGTATATACATTTTGTATATATGAAGAGTTTTTTTTCTTTGGGCTTAAAAAGTTTTTAGATGCTGAAGAAACCCCTAAAAGTGGTCCAGGAGTGTCAGGTTGCTGGAGAAGGCACTAAAATAAATGGTAAAGCATAAGCTGAGACCTCACAGCTGTCTAAAGAAGTGTCAGTGCTATGAGTCATGAGAAGGAAGCAGTTGGATTAGTTTTCACTGCTTTGGCAAAAAAAAAAAAAAAAAAAAAAAAAATTAAGCTTGTGGAGGAAGCAGTGCTGTCTGTGAAAGTGACACCAGTTTCATTAGGGGATCTTGTTGATTCTAGAGAAACAGAAAACATAGTAAGAGGAGTTTTTAAAAGGGACAATGTGTGGTTGACTTTAGATGGTAGAAGCAAAGTGTGTATCAGAGTTGGGGACTTAACTTTAAATACATTACTTTGCTGGGGAAGACGGAGAGTGTGGGCTACACTGTTTTTCAACCAAGAAATATGTCTGGTAAAAATACATAACCAGAGCATGTGTTGCTGAGAGACCATTAAGTATCTGCTTTCACTACAAATGCATTGCTCTTTGCTCTGGTTGAACAATAGAGGAGGTGAGAAACTAAGAACCCAGTTTCAGTCAAAGCCAAGCTTCATTCTGACAAAGCTGACAGATCCTTCCTGAAACATGTATGGCAGGATTACCTGACAGATGTCAGTGCAGTTAACAGCCACAACTGTTATGTACAACAGGTGTGCCACAGGGTTTACCCACATGATACTTCATGCTCGCACTAAATCCCAAGAAGTCGCATGGAAGAGATTGGGCAAAGGCAGAGATCCACAATCTCAAGACCACCCTCCCTGAAACTGAAGATTTCTTACTATTCCTGAATGGGGACAGTGAGAGGACATTGGTACTTGATGGAAGCCCACATGTGGAAACTGTACTGGTGACAACAGCTTGGGTTTCTGTCATAGATGTACCATGTTGGTATTACTTTTAACCAATAACCATGTCTGGTGGGGTGCCACTGTCATGAGCTTTCTGATGGTAAACATCACCGTATTTCTCCCACAGGCATGCCCATGTATAACATGTTATCTGAAATGCTGTTGTAACATTTGGCAATGGGTCTGTCACATATCTGCAGCCATAAACGAGTATTTACCTGCCTGCCTCGTGAGGTGAAACAGTTGTAGGATTAGCCATAACAGATATTGAAATGTCTTATGTCAGTACAGCACCAGTGTCTGACAATTATGGCAACTTATGCATGGCACTAGCTGATAGCACAAAATAATGGTTACAGTAAGGAGCACTGTACCACCCGACAGCCACTGATGCAGCTGTGTTTACTTTGTAACCCACCCCTGACTATCCATTGGTATGGAGGGACAGGTCATCCCATGCAGCCTGGCACATGATGCACAGTTGTCACCTGCTTAGGCAATAGCAGTGGGAAGAGGCACCATTATGGGCCATGAAGGCAGCATTAGGGAGCAGTGTGCCAGTGGACATCTATGCCATGACTCCTGAGTGGTGGCTGATGTAGATGACACACTGACATAAATCAATGGATGTACAGATTGGTGATCTTGGCACAGACCGATGCCATTAGTACCAAGGTATAGATAATTAGAGTACCACATGACATACATGATAACATAGACAAAGGCATGCAAAACCTGCATATAGCTATGCATCATAGGTGAGGGCATACCTCCCTGCTGAGGTCATTCAGTGGCCACTTTTCAGCTCTTGCATTGAGCATGAGGCACTGTGGCTCTACCCACCATGGTTATTAACATTTCTATAGCTACCACTCATCTGTCTCCATTGTGGGCACACTTGACAGGGTAGGTTCCTGGAGGTTTTGGAATGCCACCCCCATTACAGCTAACTATTGGGGTGTATATGCAGTGGCATTGCAGGGCCAGCTTTGCAGATGTAGTCTATATGGTTTTGCTTCTCAGTGCATGGTGAGCCATTTACTCTCCAGCAGTTCCAAATCATACTGGTCAATGGGTGTAGCTGGCAGTGCCTCTCCTCAGAGGGGCTGCCCAGTGTCAGAGGTCATCTACAGGATTCATCATCCCTCCCCGTGGAGCCACAATGTCTGTTAGACCCACTTCTGCTCAGCAGTCTGCCATCTGCTAATGCTGTGCCCCTATGCACCAGTACTATGTGACTGTCCAGATCATCTGACCACCTTTTTCCCTCGGGCATCTCCATCTCTTTGTTACAGTTTCTGAATCATATGGCATACTGTGCAATGGGCCAAATAGCTGGCATCTATGCTATTTGGCCCATTGCACAGTATGCCGTAGTTTCTATGTAGGGAAGACAGACAGGTCTCTGAAGGAAAGACTACGTGAACACATTTATGCTATTCGTAAAAAGAACAAAGTGAATGCTTTGGCTAGACACACTATTAACAATGATATGGAGCATGTCTTTAAATGTTTGGTTATAGGGAGAACATATGAGAGTATAAGGGGGGGGGCTACGGAACATCACTGAAGAGCTTGAAGCTAAGTGGACAGTAAGGCTAAGGGCTGACAGAGGTCAGGGATTAAATGAATATATACCCCTGTGTCCTAACTTAAAGTCTAGGCATCTTTTTAGGTAAGATGTGCTGTGGAACTGTTTGTATAATAAATTACTGACTTCTTGTTACAGGCTTGTATGTGTTTTGAAAAACACAATTGGAAAATGGAAATATGTGCGGATACATTTTGCGCTTGTGATAAATGTTATGCAATTTTGAATTATGATATAGATATTTTATAAATAAGCTTTTAGAAGTGTGCATGTGTATGTATGTATGTATATATGTGTGTGTGTTTCAGACTTCTAGTCCAGTTAATGGCATGTACTTTGTGGAATGTTGCTTTAAATTGAAAGTGCTTGTTCACATCAGAACAATGTATTGGTGGGTTTAATCATGTGTCCCAAGAGGGTGTGTATTTTACCTAAGAGCTGTTTTTAAAATGTATTAGACATCTGAAGAAGTGGGGTGACCCACGAAAGGGCTTGTGTCGAATAAACATTTTTATACTGGATTATACAGCCATCTCCAAATTCCAAGTCCTGGTGTTTTGCTTTTTATATATTTATGATACAGATCAAACTATTTTCCTAATTATTGTGATTGCACTACATGTTTCTGAATTGTTCCCACAGTGTATGTTACCATTCTGCATGCTATTTCACGTATTGTACTGCAATAAATGTTTCTGAAACCTAGCTATTTATTTATTTATACAGTATTTATTTGTTACCTGGATATGGAGTTTGGTCAAAGGACTCTTTCCATGCATGACACAGGACAAAAGACAAACACAGTTTGAAGCACTGAAATTGGAGTTAAGAAGACAAGATATAAAGTTAAGAGTGGTTTGAGCCTAACTGATTTAAATAAGATCAGGGATACTTAGCAATGTATAAATGAGTCACATGGTAAATGCACAGTTTAGCTAAGATCAGAAAGCACGTAAAGAAAAGGCTTGGTGGAATACAGTAGTAATTTTGCATATTCTTAACGATATTGCATGTACTTTAGGAGATGCCAGCAAATTTAACAAATACTTTATGTAAGCATGTATGGTTAAGATTGTAAGTAATTACTTTATCAAATAAATTATTATAGCTTCACGGAGAGCTGCTTAAGAAATAAATCCGATCATATTCTTTTTTTCTGTTTTTATACTCTCCCCCTGACTTGTCCAACAGCTTTTCTGTCTTTGCCCTATTGTATCAGTCATTCTACTAAGTGCAAGAGCCAGGCATTCCCTAATTGGGCTACAGCTCTACAGCTCATTGCTTCTTGACTGGGGGCCTAATTTACCTATTTTTTTCCAGTTAAATGGCAATTGTACTGGCCCTGTGGAGGTCTGTGTCCCATCTCTCCTAAATTTTTACCATTGACAAACAACTGACTCGTAAGGTCTCCCTGGGACAGAAATGATGCTTGTGCTCCCAGCCATAACATCCCTGACTCAGAAACACTTAACAGTATGCACTACTTAGCAGTGTGAGCCTGCCATGATCTGTTCTGTAGGTGAGTCCCCTCCTCACTGGTAGGCATTACTAATGTGATGGACATAGCTGCCTCCAAATAGCAAACTGACATTAACTGCTCAAGCCAGTCAAAGGCTTTATGCTGTAAATAGAACAGATGTAAATATTTTCTGTACTTTACTTGCTTTTCTGTTAATCTTGTTTGGTACGTTGTTCTTTGGACTTTCTATCTCTTGTAAAATCAGCCTGTACATCTGGCAGTTCTCAGTCTATTTATTGCTAGAGTTCAGCTTGCAGGATCTTAAGCATTATCTTACTAGCAGTTGAAGCAAAAACATTTTCTGTAATTTGATCACTCTTTCGCATTACCCTTTATTTGAGACTGGAATATAAACTGACCTTTTGTTGTAAAAATATAGCAATGGGACACCAGGCTGTATTTCACTTTTAATAAAATTCCAGATAAAAAGTACAAGTGCATAAGCGCTTTCAGGTCTAAGGCCTTCATCAGATAAAAAACATCTCAATTGCTAAAACATTTAAACTAGCAGCAGCCAATCACATTTTCCAATCAATATTGCACTCTTGTCCTTTTTAAGGCTGGTTTCAACGGTATTAACCCATTCAAACCAGGAGCCTTATCTGCTGCCAATTCTATAATCCACTTGGATTCACTTCTTCTTCTTTCGACTTTTCCCAGTTAGGGGTAGCCACAGCGGATTACCGGTCCGCTCATGACTGGCAGTGGAGTTTTACAATGTCGAGTTGCCAGCCTGGCGCCCAACCTTCCACAGAAGGCACACACATGCACACACTCACTCCTAGGGACAATTTAGAGTGTCCAATCCACCTACTGTATGTCTTGGGGATGTGGGAGGAAACCAGAGCACCCGGTGGAAACCCATGCGACCACAGGGAGGACATGCAGACACCGCACAGAAGGCACCCCAGCTGAGAATCAAACCAGAGAACCTCTTGCTGTGAGGCGGCAATGCTAACTGCTGCACCACCGTGAACGCCCCAATCCACTTGGATTCACTATACTCTGTATATCCTACCAAATCACCCCCTCCTGTGTTCATCTTTACTAACTGCAAGATCATGAACTTAAAAGTATGTCCTACATTTCCTGCCACATGTTGATATAGGGCATTGTGTTCCTTCTTTAACCTGATGTCAGATAAATGCTTCAAAATACGATCTTTTAACATACAAATTGTCTTTCCTACATAGAATGATAAACAAAATTGACATTTGGCTAAATAAATGACATTTTTCATTCTACAGTCTGGATAGTTGTTCAGTGAATATCCTTTTTTTATTGGGGTGTATAAACTGATTAGACTCCATTATGTAAGGACAAGCCTTGCACGTCCTACATCTAAATATTCCCTTCTTCTGAGTATATTCATTGCAAGTCCTTCTCATCTCATGGCATAGTAAATCCTTTAAATTTTTATTTCTCTTAAAATCAAAATAAGGATGTTGCCCCACTATATTTCCCACCTTATCATCTGTTAAGAGGATTTTCCAGTTCTGTCTGATGATGTCACATATTCCTGCTATGTCACTATTGTACGTCAATGTCATACATAAACTGTTTTGTTCATTACTGTTAATGTTACCCCCCTTAGATGCATTACATTCCTGTCCCATTGAGAACCATGGTCTGGCTCTATCTGCCCTGTTGCATCTACCCCCATTTATAATTCTTTTAACCTTATCTTCCTTATAAACCCTATTAATTAAGTTGGAGTTCAAGACAGTTAGTTCCTTCATAAACTTTTCTTCCTGTGTACACAGACATGAAATCCTATTCACTTGTCCTCTTACAGTATTGTCAAATGTATACCTTGGATGTATGCTGTCAAATGACAACAGACTGTTCTTCCAACATTCCTTTTTATATAGGGATGTCTGTAAGCTCTTCCTATTGTCCCAGCTTAAATGTACATCCAAGAAATCTGTATCTTCTTTGGAGCAATATACTGTAAACCTCAGGAATTCATTACTCCCTTCCATATATGCCACAAAATGTTCCAATTCAGTGGGTGCACCTCTCCATAAAAGAAAAAAATATCATCCACGAATCTAACATAGTGACATAAATGTGTTTGCCAATCATGCAAGGTTGGCATAATGTATTGACGCATGGTGTACCCATCGCTACCTCTTGCTTTTGTCTGTAGTGATTCCCATAACACATGAATATATTGTTCTGTAGAACCAACCTGAGTATTCTATTTATAAGTTCACATTTGTTTCTATCAAAAGCCATTCTTTCAACCATTATGTACTCAATGGCTTGTATTCCAAACTCATTAATAATGACTGTGGACTGATTTTTGATGTCCAAAGTCGCAAGTAAATGCTCCTGAGGTTTTCCTTACTCAGGTAGTCATTCAGTGTCACACGAAAGTGTCATGTGTCCTTTAAAATTCTGGGGAATATTTGTCAAGCCTGCTTCAGAGTGGTTTCTAGCCAGATAGATTTTCTGTGATCCACCCCCTCCCTGAGACAGTCGGTCTCATCTAGGGAGTTTTTGGGTCTTTGTGGATCTTGGTAGTAAATAATGAGATGTTCATCATGTTTCACTGTTACAGTCCTTACAAATGGGTTATCCGGTTCACGGTAGCCCGCAGTCGGCCAGAATACCAAAGTCCTTGGTATATGATGTCGGCTGCCTCTGGATAAAACCTGACGCCAGGATGTCAGGTATAAAGGCAGGCAGACAATGTCATTTCCTCAGTCTTTCTTGCAGCGGAGCCTGAAGCAGAAGCAATTCGCACGAGTGCCAGTCAGCCGATTACCTTCTTTTTGTGTTCTGACTGCTAAAGTTGAAGACATTCTCAGATAAGTATCCTGTTGGGGACCCTTTTTTCTTGCTTTAACGAATGTCAGAGAAAATTAATAACTGTCTTGCCTGTAGAAAACAGATTCCGCATCGTGATTTTTATTCTTACCGTATTACTTGTTTGGGCCTTGAGTACGACGTCCCAAATTGTATGCTTCTTTCAACCCGCGTACCATATGCTGTAGAGCTAGGATTTTGCATAAACACTTCAGAGTTTGGCCTGAGTTTGTTGGTATGGTGTCTTCTGGTCTCCCGACTTTGGATGTGCCTAAGAAGCACAAGGATAAGGACTGCGACAGGCTTAGGGCAACAACAACATCCCTATTAAGTTGGTTGTAGGTCCAGTGGCAGCCAGTGAGGCGTTGTCCTTGCCCCTGCAGTCCACAGATATTCCGCAGCAGGTGTCTTCGGAGGCATTTCCTGAGTCCTCCATTTCTCAGGCTTACACCTTGCCTTCTGACCCTCCGCCAGTCATTGCCTGTGATGGCTTTGCAGCCGCTAGGCAGGTGCCGGCTTCTGAGGCCTATTTTCTCCGCCTGGAGACCAGATCCAGACCAAAGACCTTGGCCCACATTTCTGCAGTGGCTAGGCCTCCCAAGTCTCTTTGGCTTTCTAGTAAGCCTTTGCAGAAAATCTCCTACTAAGCAGGTGTCTGCCTCCCCTCAATTACCTCAGGTTCAGAAGGTTAAGATGGTTAGTGATCTCTTAACTCTTATCAGGGGCTCTCAGCCTTCTCTTTCTAAGAGGGCTAGGGAGTTGTCCCCAGATGTTTTGTCTACCTCAGACTCAGGAGTTTCTAGCAATTCTGCTGATGAAGAAGGACATTCTCAGCTTTTTTCTGGTTTTGAGGACTCTGATGCTGAATACTCCGTCCCTTCTGCCCCCCCCCCCCCCCAAGAAGATTTCTCTTTTGGGGATACTCTGAATACCCTCAGGGAGCATTTCAGATGGTAAAGTCAGGATTTCCCTCAGTCTATGAAGCAGATTAGGGAGTTCTTGGATTTGCCTCAGCATAAGCATTTGGCTATTCCTCCGGTTTTGGAAGTTGTTGATGATGTTTTCATGGAGAATTCTTTGACTCCTAATTCTGTTCCTCCCGCTCTCAGAAAGCCTGACAGGTATTATAGTGTTCTTGATTCTCATCAGTTCTTTTTCAAGAATACTACTGCTGATCCAGAAATTATTTCTCAGGGCCCTAAGGGTGATAAAGCCATGGTTGCTAAAAATCCTGTTCCTTCTGACAGGGAATCTATGGCCTTAGATAGGTAGGGTAAAAAATGTATACTTCTTCCACCCTGGCTATTAGGTCTGTTAATTGTCTCTTTTATATGCTTAAATATCAGCAGCATACTTTGGATGCTATCAAGGTTAAAATTGCTGGTGTTCCTTTTCTGATGGAGAATAAGGACATGCAAGACTTAATTGAATTCTGCCACTCTGGTTACTAAACATTCACTACATTGTGGTTTTGACACTGTGGAGGCTTCTTGCAGAGCAGCGGCCACTGGTTCTGTTAGCAGAAGACATGCTTGGCTCAGGGAACAGCCCCTTTCTGAACCTGCAAAGTCTAAATTATTGGACGTGCCTTTGCATAAGGACAGTCTTTTTGGAAGCAAAGCAGAAGAGTTGTTGAAGAAGCTGGAGCATAAAGATAAATCTATGCAAACTGTTAAGGACCTTCTGCAAGTTCAGCCTCATCATTTTAGCAGGCATTACCCTTCTAAAAGTTGGACTTTTTGCTGACCCTAGTTAACAGGGTCGTACTAGATCCAGGTGCTACAGGTCTTCCAGGGGACAGACTTCCACCCCTCGCAAGGCTAAACCACTGGCAGGCTTCATCTTCTAAATCTGGGAGTTCTAAGCAGACTTCCCAAAGCAAACATTCTCAGTGACTCCGGCTTTCCCCTGCTTGCCTTTGCGAGCCCAGGGTTTCCTTTGGGGGGAAGGTTAGCTATTTTTGCAGATGTCTGGCACACTATCATTGATGACAAATGGGTGCTAAAAATAGTATCCCAAGGCTACAAATTCTCCATTCATACCTTCCAAGTCCTTTATACCTTCCCAGTCCTTCAAGGATACCCAGATATTTCCCCCCACTTCAAAGGGCAGAAGCAGAAAAAAAAGTTTCTTCCTTGCTAAACCTGGGAGCAATAGAGCCAGTTCCTGCTCTACAGATAGGCCAGGGTTTTTACTCAAGACTTTTCCTGGTTCCCGAAAAAGGGGGCACCTGGCACCCTATCCTGGATTTGACCATTCTAAACACCTTTCTGGCAATTCCCAAATTCAAAATGCTCACCCTTCAGCAGTTGCTGCCAATGCTGGCCAAGAATTCCTAGCTGGTGACTTTGAACCTAAAAGAAGCTTACTTGCACATCTCTATAAGAGAAAGCTGCAAGCAGTTCCTTCGTTTCAGAGCGGGAACAAGCACTTCCAATTCTCTGCACTGCCCATTGGCTTATCTACTGCTCCCAGAGTTTTTACAAAATGTCTAGCTCCAGTCATTGCCTTTTGCAGGCAAAGAAACATTCAAATTTAACCTTACTTGGATGATTGCCTTATTCAAGCAAATTCTCCAGAGCAACTTCTAAAGGATTTTGACTTTGTAAAAGAACCTTCTCACCTCTTTGGGCCACACAGTCAACGAAAAAAAGTCAAAATTGGTACCCATCAGGGAGATTGTATTCTTGGGAGCGAGTCTGAGCACAGCCATACAGATGGTATCCCTTCCTCAAAAGAAACAGATGGATCTTTCGAATTACTTCAAGGACTTGGCAAGCATGACCCAGCTCTCTGCAAGGCAATTCCTGCAAGCCCTGGGGTTCATGGCTTCATGTATTCTAATGATTTCATATGCAAGACTGCATATGAGGAAAATACAATGATATCTCAAAAACCTTTTGGTGTTAACACGGTCAGGATTTAGACTTGATTCTTCCTCCGGTTCCCTGCCTGCAGACGGAGTTCCTTTGGTGGGCAATGGCCTGTGCACAGAACAAAGGCCTACCTTTCTGTCCACCTCCTGCCAGCCAGACTATCACCACGGATGCCTCGGACTACGCTTGGGAAGCAAATCTAGAGGGCACATGCATTCAGGGAACTTGGACTTATCATCAAGCTCAACTGCACATAAATCTGAAGGAAATTATGGTGGTTCAGCAGGCCTTGATGGCTTTCAAGCATCTTCTCTCTTCTGGTACTCTTTTAGTCAGGACAGACAACACTACAATCATGTGGTACATCAACAAACAGTGAGGGACTCACTCTTACGTCCTGTGCAGACAAAGCATGAGACTATGGTCATGGCAGCTTCTTTGGGCATTCATCTGATAGCCCAGTTTATTCTAGGAAGGCTCAACACCTTGGCAGACCAATTGAGCAGGCAGGTCCTGGATCCTCGCGAGTGGCACTTAAACAAGACCATCTTCCATCGCATCATTCAGTGTTGGGGCACTCCTCAGGTGGATCTCTCTTCTTCTCCGGCCAACCACCTTCTTCCAACCTTTTGCACCAGGAATCATCAAGATAAAGCTTGGAAAGTGGATGCTCTGTCCTTCCCCTGGACACAGCTGTTGGTCTATGCATTCCCTCCTCTGCCTCTTCTTCCCAGAGTGCTGTTAAAGATAAGGGATGAAAAACCAAGGGCCATCATCTTAGCTCCAGACTGGCCCAGGCAACATTGGTATCCACTTCTTCGCAGTCTCTCCCGGTCTCGGGCTTGGCATCTTCCCCTGATACCAAATCTCTTTGCTCAGGACAGAGGAAAGATTTTGCATCCTCACCTTCAGACTCTGCATTTGACTGCCTGGCTCATAATTTAAACCTTTCTCAACAGGTAGTTGAGGTCCTTCGTGAGGCCAGGAGGCCTAGTACTAGGAAATGTTATGCAGATAAGTGGAAAAGATTCTACATTTGGATGCAGACTAGAGGAGAAGACCCATCTCAACCTACTCTTCCTCTAATTCTTGATTATCTGGCAGGTTTACTTAATGGCGGACTTTCCTTCTCTTCTATCACAATTCATGCTTCAGCTATTTCTGCTCACTCTTCATTTGAACAACGCATTTTCTCTCATCCCCTGATGAAACTGTTCCTCAGGAGAGTTAGCAATTTAAAGCCTCCCAGAAGGGCACCTACTCCTGCTTGGGATCTAAATCTTGTGCATGCGAAACTTACTCTGCCACCCTTAGAGCTTGCTGCCTCAGCAGATTTGAAGTTTCTCTCCTGGAAAACTGTTTTTCTTTTGGCCATTACTTCAGCCAGAAGAGTGTCTGAGCTGCATGCCTTAATGGCAGTAGAGCCTTTTATCACTTTCCACGTGGATGGGGTTTCTCTTCAGACTAATCCTTTTCTTATGCCTAAGGTGGTTTCTAGCCTGACTCTTAACCAGTCTATCCACCTGCCTACCTTCTTTCCTAATCCCCAGAATAAAGGAGACTGGTTACTACATTCTCTGGATGTGCATAGGCAGATTAGACTTTACCTGGATAGGACTAAACCTTTCCGAAAATCAGATCAGTTGTTGGTCAGTTTTGCTCCTGGAGCCCAGGGCAAAGTTATTTTTAAACAGACTATTTCTAAGTGGATTGCTCATTGTATTCACTTTTGCTACGTACAGCATGGCAAGGTTCCTCCTCAGGGCATTAGGACCCATTCTACTAGAGCTACCTCTACCTCAGCAGCTTTTCTTAGAGGTGTACCTACTAAGGACATCCTGGAAGCAGCTACCTGGACCTCAGTCCACACTTTCAGCAAACATTGCAATTTGCGCTTGTTTTCTAAGTCCAGGGCTGCTTTTGCCATTGCAGTGCATTCTTACCAACCATTAACCAGTGGTGTTCCTCGTCCCTTTTTTTTTTTTTTTTCTGGGCTTTGGGAATCAACCCATTTGTGAGGACTGCAACAGTGAAACATGATGAACATAATACAGTTGTGTACACTTACCATAAATGTAGATGTTTGAGTATATTCACTGTTGCAGTCCTGCCCCCCCCCTTCTATCCCCCCTTTTTTTCCTAGGGCACAGACTGGATATTTTTGTTTACCTGGTTTTATACCTGACGTCCTGGCGTCAGGCTTTATCCGGAGGCAGCCAATATCATATACCAAGGACTTTGGTATTCTGGCCGACTGCGGGCTACCATGAGACGGATGACCCATTTGTAAGGACTGCAACAGTGAATACACTGGAACATCTACATTTATGGTAAGTGTACACAACTGTACTTTCTATCAGAACAAAATCTTTTCATTATTAGAAGATACTACTACTTCATGCAAATTTCATGCTTGGGTGTAAAAATGGTAATTAATAAAGTTAATGCTTTGAAACTAATGAATCAAGAGGGTATGTTGTATGATGAATTATTAAAGTTTTTTTTGATAGAACACCCAGTTACACCTATATTTAAGGCCCTCCCCAAGATCCAAAAAGACTGAAAAAAATCCCAAAACCGATTGTCTTGGGGAGGGGGTGGATATGTTTTTTATATGATGAAGGGCTTAGACCCAAAAGCCATATATGCAGTTGTACTTTTTATCTGGAAATTTTATTAAAAGTGAAATACAGCCTGGTGGTCCCATTGCTATAGTTTTTTCTACAAAATTTTGGATTGTTTGTGGCTTGCTGGACCTCTAGTGGGGACTTTGTGTGTTGTTTACAGTATAAATTGACCTTTTGCAATAAAATTTCCACTATTGTGTTTTCCAAATTTCCTGGTAAATTGAGTAAAACTGCAATAGTGTTATTCTGATTTTAAACAGCTCTGCTACATTTCCATTGTGTCCAGCCACCTTGCTGTTAGTAAGGGTTTCTATGTCCCATTTGACTTTAGTCTCCAAGACTTCTGGCTCTAGATTACCATACAGTCATGTGTGTTCCTGGCTTTAGGGTCTTTCTCATGTACATGTCAAGCAGAGCTCCTCTTTGGCCCTTTTCAAAAGGAACATTGATGACTGGATGGGTGAAAGGAAATTCACCCCAGGGATCACGTCAGTCGCCCTGCTAGATAGGGGTCCAGGGAAGTAAATAGTGTGGGAAGAAATAGCCAGGGAATTGTTATGGCTAGGCTTGTATAGGCCATAGGGCTGATAGCCCAGTACCAACCTATGAACCTATAATTCTTCTGTATATTCTTGGCACTTTTTCTTAATATTTTCTGCTTCTGCTGTATCCATCCTATCTTTATCTTTTATGATGTCCCCTTTTTGCCTGAATGTTTCCATTATCACTGCCAGTTTTCATAGGATCTGTTGCCTTTTCCATTCTATCATCTTTTTCCAGTTTTTTTGTGCCACACATTTTAATAATGCTCCCTTATCTTGTCTTACTATTTTCTGGAACTCTGTATTAAGTTTACTATATTTGTCTCCATCTCCACTGCCTTTTGTTCTCCTTCTTTACTTAGCTAATTATAAAGCACCACAGACCATATTTTTGCCTTCTTAATCTTCTTCTTTGGAAACTTTTTTCTGCTACTTGCTGAGCAGTATCACAAACTTCTAGCCACATTTCTTCAGGCAATCTGTTGACCAGGTCTAATCCCTTTAATTTGTTCTTTACCTTTTCACATGGAATATGGAATATTGCTGAAGAGTTATATAGGTAACCTTGGGGAGCTTTTCTTGTCTTTTTTCATTTGATTCAAAAGTTTGCGGTGAGAAGCTAACGGTCCAAGCCACAGTCAGGTGCAGGTTTTGTTTTTGCTGTCATACCAGGGTTCTTTCATCTCTGACTGCAAAGTATATAGTCAAAATGATTTTGATATTGACTGTCTATTGATATCCATGTATAAAGCTGTCTCTCATGCTGCTGAAAACGTGTTTGCTATGACCAGTAAATTATCTTGGCAGCATTCTACTTGTCTGTGACCCACCTCATTTTGTATACCAAGGCCATACTTGCCCATAATTCCAGCTGCTCCGTGACTACCAACTTAAGCATTCCAGTCACCTATACTCATTGTAAAATATCTGTGCGTGTGTGTGTGTCTGTCTATGTGTGTATGTATATATATATATATATATATATATATTATCTATATCTATATAGGTTCATAGGTAGGTACTAGACTTATCTGCCCAAGGGCATTTATAAGCCTAGCCAGAGTGTGTCGGCTTTTGCCACCCCATTGATTAATTAACTGATCCTCTGTCAAGCAGAGCAAATGAAGTTATCCCAGGGGTGTATTTTCTGTTACCCATCCACTCGTCAAGGTTTCTCTTGAAGAGTGTTAGTAAGGGGCTCTGCCTGATGTAATTTGGAATTTTGTTCCAAAGCATGGGGAGTCTCTGTGACAGGAATCTATCCCTCCAGCCTGTTCTATTTATTGTTGTGGTGAGGTTTAGCTCACTAGAGTGCGTGGCTCACAGTGACTTGGATTTCTTTAGGTGGAGCATGTCCATCAATTCTGAGTTGGACATGGCTTTGTAAGTCTGGCAGAGATCACCTCTGAGTAAGCAATATGCCACTGAGTACAGCCAGAGTTTTTTCAGTCGGGCTGCATAGGACATATGTTTGAGACCGGTAATCCCCTTGGTGAGGTACTTTTGTGGTCTTTCCAGCTGTTAGAAGTATCTTGTGAGGTACGTCCCAAATGGGGCATTGTACTCTATGATGGGTCTAATGAGTGACGAGTAGAGGGGCACTATAACCTCTTTATTTCTAGATGCAAACCCTTTAGTAATTATATGGGCCACATGGAAGGATTTCCTAACTACTTTGGCAATATGATTATCAAAGGAGAGATTACTATCTACCTGGGTCCCCAGATCTCTTATTACTTCTGTATTAAGGGGGCTGCCACCTGTGTGGTAATTCATGGGTGTTTTGTTTTTCCCAAATGGGATGACTATGCATTTTATGACATTTAGCTTGAGGCCATGACTTTGACACCAGGTGTCCGTCTCAGTAAGGCCCTTTTGGAGGATGTCCGTGTCAGGCAGAGAGTCAATTATGGCTCCCAGTTTGCAGTCATCGGCAAACTTGGTTAGCTATAGTCCTCCTGTGTTTGCCTGTACTTCTAAAAAGTATATGCTGAACAGTAGGGGTCCCAGGACCGAGCCTTGTGGGGCACCACTTCTGACTGGTTTAGAGTCAGACCTGGAACCCGCTATTCTTACCGTGTGAGTTCTGTCTGTAAGCCAGCTGGCAGCCTATCTCAGGTATATATATATATATATATATATATATATATATATATATATATATATATATATATACACACACACACACACACATATGGATTTACTTCAAATTATTGAATACTTACTTTATCAAATCCCATTTCAGCACATATCACTTCATCGACTCTCATTTTATCGAACTCCCGGAACTATGAAAAGGAAACCCTGGGAAAGGAACCACTCGACCATCAGGACAAAACTAAATACTCACCAAGTGGGGGGCTTTGCCCCCCACAGCGCTGGATGTGTGGGGCTCTGCCCCCACACCCCCCCAACTAAATATACCAACTGCAAGATCACACCACATAGGAGTAAGGGCAGAGTTCACCATGGTGGCCAATTGTTTCCTTTCCCGGGGTTTCCTTTGCGTAGCTCTGGGAGTCTGATATAATGAGAGTTGATGAAGTGAGGTTAGCTGCAATGGGATTTGATAAAGTATTCGATAAATTGAAGGTGACCCATATATATATATACATATATATATATATATATATATATATATATATATATATATATATATGTACATATATAAATAACTACCAATCATTAGCGGACCGGAGTTCCGCTGTGGCGACCCCTAACCGGGAAAAGCCGAAAGACACAACAACATATATCCCTAAACGGGAAAAGCCGAAAGACACAACATATATATATTTATGTGTGTGCGTATATATATATACATATATATATATATATATATATATATATATATATATATGTGTGTGTGTGTGTCTATATCTATATCTATGTATATATGCATATATATATATATATATATATATATATATATATATATATATATATATAGGTGTGTGTGTGTGTGTGTGTGTGTACTGAATTAAAATGAAAAATGCAAAAATATCAATGTTCTCAAAGTCAGCCACAAAACATCGACTTTGTAAATGTTGACAGGCTAATCTGTATGTGACCTGCAATAATCTTAGTACATGCAAAACTTATATTACACAAATTACAGTAAAACTTTTTTTTCAGGGGAGCCCCCACACCCCCTGGTAATTATATATACTGACTCAGAAATCGCACAACGTTGAGGAAAGGGAATATTTCCTTACTTCGAGAATTGTGCAGTCTTCCACACTTGTCAACCATCTGTGTAGTCAATTAAATTTTGTCATATATTGACCAACAATATAGTTGAAAATATTAAGTGAATCCACATATGTTTATTTTATTGGTTTTGTTGACCAGGAAAATTCACTGGGCTGAAATGAGCCCATTTTCAGCGGAGGCCTGGGGAGAAAAGCTCCACAAACAAAGTTTAAGATAATGGACATTAGTAAAAAGAATTTACAAGGAGTGAATAAACTCACTTGGAATGTTTTACAATTATGTGGCTAAAACATTATGAAAACACATTTTTTATTTTGACTCATGGCACAGTAAACAGTAAAAAGAAAAGGACTGAGCAGACAAGACATACAAACTATGCAATTATAGTTATACAGTTGTTCTTATGCCAGATAAATGTGCTAGGAGGTGCTTTTCAAGGGTGCCACTTAGGTTGAGAGAATAATGATGTGTATGGGAATTGATGTAGTCAAGCAGGTAATCAGGTTATATAGGATTGGGAGATGGTGTATGTGCAGAACCACTGAGTAGAAAGTTATTGATCTAGAGACTTTTTGAATTAGGAGGCACTAATGGTAATCCGGAGATCAGGTGGAAGTGCATGCCAGAGTTTAGATAAAATAAAAAAGTAGAGATTTTGACCAGCAGGGAGATTTGGTCTTCTTACTTGGATAAGAGATTGATTTGCAGATCTGAGGTGCCTATTAGGTTGATAAGGAGTCAAAAGGGAAACAAAGGCTAGGCATTAAAGAGGTTTATAGACAATTTTGTGTGCGGTAGACAGTTGTATGTATGTGAGATATTGTGGCAGTTCTAACCGGTTGAAGGATTGTAGTGAACGGCAATGATGGAGTGAATATTTTGCTTTAGTTACAAACTTGGCAATTTTATTATAGTAGGTGTCTGTCTTAGTTTTTAAGCAGGACTGGATGTTTGTTTGAATGATAGATCTACAGAGGAGAGAAGGTAGAAGAAATGTTGAGGCAAGTGTTTTCCTAGTTAAGTAGCTTAAGAAGTGCTTATGTCTATAAAGGGTGTCGAATTTTTTTTTTTTTTTTAATGTTGTGGATGTGTTGGTCAAATATTAAGATGTTATGTTGTTCCATCTCGCCTTCGTTTTTGCTGGTTGGGTTCAGAACCGACCCTCGGGTCCAACTCTGATGATTTACTATAGCTCGAGAGCTTTTACTGGCTCGAGGCTAACACCTATCCCAACATGCGTAGCAGTAGCTACCCAGATCTTGTTTGCCGCTTGCAGCATCGAGATTGCGACTACTGGCTCAGGCTAAGTACTTTGTGCTTTTTTCACATATATTGTTATCCTTATTAGGGTTTGTTGTTTAATTATCTTTGTTAGAGTGTATATTATCCCCTGTTAATCTAATGACCCCTTTTTCTCCTTGTTGTGAGTGTTTTGGCCGTAGTTTTGTTCTTCAGACCTTGTTCTCTCTTCGAGCCCGTTTAAATTTAGAGGGTTCTTCTTTTTTTCCCCCACCCTTTCTGGGATAGCCGTTTAAGTTAGAGGCCCTCCTGTTGGGGGAGTCACTGTTTAAATTAGAGGCTCTCCCCCTTTTCTTCTTCTTCTCTTTCCTTTAAAAAAAAAAAAAAGAGTTTTCCTTTATTGCTTGGGCTAGCCGTTACAGCCTCGTAGTAGTTTTAGTTTCGTGTGCTTTTAGCTTATAGCTTTGTGTTTCTAGCTCTGTGGTAAATTGCTCTGTCATTTCAAAAAATGTGATTCATGTTGGCAAAACGTGTCCCTTACGGATGGGCACATGAGTTGTGTATATTGTTTAGGGGCTGTTCACCTGCAGGACTCATGCTCAGTCTGTCCATGCCTTCAGTTCCAGAGTCCTGCAGGAGAGAAAGAATAAGTTAATTTTACGTGGCCTTCTGAAGAACCCTCAAGATTCTTTGTCTCAGGGTCCTCAGCCAGCTGAAGTGTCCGAAAATCACACTAAGCCATCGGTTTTGAGTTTGGAACAGACAAAATCCACTGAAAACCTTTGGCTCTGTCAGTTCCCCGTGTTGGCTCCAACAAAGCTAAGTCTTTGGCGGCTCTATCTGTGTCCTTGGAGCCAGTCCGGACCCATAAGAGAACAAGGTCTCCTTCTTTGGAACCGGTATGCTCTGCTCCGCAGTCTCCTTTGCTGCATTCTGGAGCAGACCGTCACCAGTCCTCTTCGCACTCCTCTTGATCCTCCAGGCTTTCGGGTCACGAAGTGGAGAGAGTGGTCAATAGGCTCCTCAAGTTACAGGCACTAGCTAAATTACTGTCAAGCACAGCCCATAAGGAATTGGCTCCTTCAGCCCATCCAGTTTCTCCATCGGTTCCTCCTCTGATTCTCTTGAGCTTGGAGCCAGAGTACATTGAGGTCATGGTGGTGGACCCATCGGCTCCGGTTACTTCTCCTTTATCAGTTCCGACACCCACTCCGATCTCCTCGATGTCTCAGTCCATCGAGGGAATCTGGGTGCTGAAGCTCTCTCACCAGCTCTGATGAGGGAAGTGGCATCGGACCCTTGTATCACCCCGCTTTCCCTCTTGGAGCTTTGGCGCAGGTGAGCTCAGCTCCCACATTGGCCTCGGAGCCATTGCTCTCTATTCACAGGAGATCTCTGGGCTCTTCAGAGCTGGGGGCACCTTCAAGGTGATGAGGAGCATGCTGTTTCCTGAGACTGCTCCACCCTTGGCTCCTTTGGCTCCTACTGTCTCGGTGCCTGTGCCTGCCTTTGACCCTCCTCCTGCCTCCAAGCATAGGGAACCTGTGCCCTGGGATGCCCCATTGGGAGATCCCACTTCTTCTGAAACCTCCCCGGAACATTCAGAGGAGGTCTCTCGGAGGAAATGATGTGAGAGGAAGCATCTAGACTCCCCTGAGTCTATCACTTCAGACACAGACTTGAATGAACTGGAAGGGTTCCCACGGTCTCCCTCTGAGGATGTCTCCTCTTCAAACATTTTGGAAATCCTTAGACAGAGAGGGGTAGCTGGAAGTCCCTAGCCACTTCTGAGGACGAGTCTGTCTACCTGGATGCATTTGGTTTCCGACCCTCCACCTCTTGGGTGCCTCCTCCTTTTGACCCACTTTTGTCTGTAGTGAGTCGAAAGGCGTGGAGTGCTCCAGAGACCATGGAACCAGTTCAGAGGAGACCAAATAAATTTATTATTGCTCCCGAGGATAAATCCTCCCTTTCCAAAGGGGTCCCTGTTGATGTCATGGTGGTGGCAGGGGCCACTAAGAAGGAACTAGCGGAAACGTCTTCATCTGTCCACCCACCAAACAAGGAGTCTCGTACGATGGACAGGTATGGGAAGTGTATGTTATCTTCAGCGACCTTTACTCTCAGGTCGCTGAAGTACTTGTCACACTTCACATGACTTCAGAGGGATCTCCTGAAGGAGCTAGGAGATACCCTGCAAGATCCTACAGTTGAGTGAGTTGCGAACAGGATGGCTTCCCAGCTTGCGACCTTGACATCAGTGGTTAACTCCTCCATGAGGCTCATTTCTTATGTGGCAGATGGAGCGAGTAAGGTAGCAGGTACTGGAGTAGCTTTGTGGAGACGCTCCTGGATGCACCTTTGTCAGTTTGTGGAACCTTTCAAGTCTTCATTTACCAATGACCCCTTTGATGGCTCGTCCTTGTTTGGGCCTCAGGTAAAAAGAGACTCTCACCAGGTGAGAACAGGATGGCAAGACTCTCTCTGCCATAGGAGTCCATTTTTCCACTCCATCTAGACCCTATCCTAAAGTTCAGAAGAATGGAAAGATGTGGTTCCGAAAATCCCAGCGAACCTCGTCTGACACACGTGGAGATTTTTCCCCCAGGGGCAGAGGATGAAACAAGAATGGAAGATGCCGCCCGTGCAGCAGATAGGGTCTGCAACAGCAGGGCAACAGAGATACATTCTCTGCTAGGCCCTTCCAGCACTCCTGAAGGGAGGGAGGCCAGATTGTCCTCCTCTGGAGGCAGTCGGGGGGGGCAGACTATCACTGTACCCAGCAGCCTAACTATCACAAAGGGAAACATGGGTACTGTCAATAATATCCAGGGGTTACTAAATTCCTTTTTCCCAGTTACCACCTCAAAAGAAAAATGTTCTATCCCAAATGTTCCACCCAGTCTTTGGGATCACGCAATCCTAGAGGTACAAAGATTTCTAGAAAAAAGAGCCATCCAAGAAGTCCCCACAGACCAAATCGGGTACGGAACTTAGTCAAGGCTCTTTTTATTTCTAGAAAAAAACAGAGGACTGGAGACCTATTTTGGATCTCAGCAAGCTAAACAAATCTGGAAAAAAGACAAAGTTCGGGATGGTAACACTGCAGTCCATTCTTCCCTTCTTAGGTCAGGACAATTGGATGTGCTCTATAGATCTCCAGGATGTGTACTACCACATAAAAATGGACAGACACTCCAGTAGATTCCTACGCTTCTGGCTAGGTGCCAGTCATTATCAGTTCAGAGCCCTGCCCTTTGGTCTCACCACAGCCTCCAGGGTGTTCACCAAGTATATGGCAGTGGTCACGGCTCACCTGAGGCATCTAGGATTCTAGGTGTTTCCATATCTAGACAAATGGCTCCTCACTGCTACCACCGAGCATCAACTGATGAAAGCACGGGACTACACAATCCAAACTTGTTCCTAGCTAGGCATCACCTTAAACTACGAAAAGTCTGCCTTGCAGCCTATTACCTTTATAGGGGCAGACTTAGATACAAGATGCATGATAGCAAAACTGCCTCAAGATAGGGTGTCAACCATTTGTCATCAAGTTTAGTTTCTCATGAAGATGAGAGTTCAGGCAAGAGAAGTATTACAAGTCTTGGGCTCACTGGCCACAGGAATTGCACTAGTTCCTTTGGCATACTTCCACATGTGGCTTCTGCAGTGGCTTCTTTTCGCTCAGTGGTCTTTCCAGGTTTACTAATGTCAGACATGATCTTGATCACAGAAGCTTGCAAAAAGGACTTAGTATGGTGGTTTGTCTCCCCCCAGGTGACTCTGGGCAGTCCCTATCTAGACCTCCATCCTGTAGTCACAGTGACCATGGACGCCTCCCAGATTGGGGGGGGGGGCATTATCTGGGACAGACTGTTCAAGGAATGTGGCAACCTCACGAGTACCATTTGCACATCAATGCTCTAGAGATGAGAGTGGTGTTTCTGGTGTTGCAAGCACTTCAAGACTCTCTGCCTACCGGGACCATTGCAATTCAGACAGACGGTATGTACATTAACAAGCAGGGTGGGACCAGATCTTACCCCTTGTGTTGGGAGGCACTTCGAGTATGGCAATGGGTGATGTCTTCCCAATGTTTTCTGATTGCGATGTACATTCCTGGGAAATCCAAGGTGATAGCAGACAGGCTCAGCAGGGCTATTTTCATGCCTCATGAGTGGTCCCTGAAGCAAGAAGTTGGGGACTTGATTTTTTGCAAATGGGGCCAGCCATGGTGCGATCTTTTGCCACTCCCTCAACAACAAATGCAGCAGCCACTTCGCCCTAGTCCCCCTCTGGGACAGTCACCCAGGGATGCACTTGTTCACGATTGGCCACCGGGACTACGCTATGCCTCTCCACCTTTCCCTCTAATTTCAAAAGTACTGCAGAAATAATAAGTTGCTGGGTTGCAAACCTCATCCTCATTGCTCCTTACTGGCCTTGTCAGATGTGGTTCCCATTTCTTCACCATCATCTTCAACTGGAGCCTTGGATACTGGACCCAGTTCCGGACCTCCTGATGCATCAGTCGGGTGGGCTTCATCCTTCCCTCCAAACTCTCAAGCTGACTGCTTGGTTCCTCCACTTCCAGTCATAGCCAAGCTCCCAACCATTTCCCCAGCTGTACAACACATCCTAGTGTCCTCTCACAAGCCCACTACCAGGAGGATTTACACTAGCAAATGGAAGAGGTTCTCTTATTGGGCAAAGAGTAATGACATTGATCCCTTCACTGCTCCTGTTCACAAGATTCTTGATTTTCTGGCTGAAACCTTCGAAAGAGGGGCAGCTGCTATTAGGGTCCAACTAGCTGCCCTCTCCAATTTTCATGTAGGAGATTTGGGTTCTAACATCATGTCCCATAAGTTGTGCAGAGCATTCTTACAAGGTGCAACTCTCTTACGGCACCCGGTAAGAGAACCCCCCGCCCCCCGAGACCTAAGCTTGGATGTTATGTGATCCTATCTCGCCTACATTCTGTACTGATGGGCTCGGAGCCGATCCCTCGGCTCCGACTCGGCACGCTATGCTATAGAGCGAGGCCTCTTATTGGCTGAGCTATTTCTTATCCCAGGATGCACCACCACTAATCCCCCAGATCTCGTTTGCCGCTTACAAGCTAGGACGTGGTCTCAACTTGGCTGGGCTAAGTACTGTTTTATTCAGGCTTTTCCTGTCAGGAATTTGCATATTTTGAACCCAAAAGCTGTTTTAACAGCTATTGTTGTGATACGAGTGCGTTTGAATATATTTGTTGAAGAATTTGTGTTTTTTCGTTTAGGGAAGGTTTCCCATTTAAGTTAGAGGGGCCTTCCCCTATTTGCTATTTCTAGCTTTTTATTTGTGTGTCAAGTACCTGCTTAAGTTAGAGGGTCTTGACCCTCCTTTTCTGTGTTTTGTGTAACTGTATCATTGATTTAAAAAAAAAAAAAAAAAAAAACTTTATTTTTTGACTTTAAACTGCTAGTTTTTGTCTATTATTGATCTTACTAGTTTATTAGATATGTCTAAAGAGCATAGACCCTCTGGGTTTAAAAAGTGCGCGAGGTGTGGTTATAAGATGTCCATAACGGACGACCACTCCTCGTGCGTTTATTGTTTAGGCGCCAAGCACCTACAAGAGTCATGTAGCGTGTGTCACGCCTTCTCATCAAGAGTCCTCCAGGAGAGGAAAAACAAATTAATCCTTAAACGGTTGATTAAGCCATCCATCGAGGAGGCTTTATCTTCTTCTCCCTCTCCTTCAAAAAAGAAAAAAGCGTCGGCTCCGACCAGTCTGTCGGAACCGACTGCCAAAAAACCTAGGCAGGCTTCTCCATCGGCTCCACGGACTTCGGAGCCGAGGGCGGAACGGTCTGCCTCGATGCCTCCAGTCTCGACCCCTCTGGTTTCGGAGCCGAGGACTGGGGCATCGAGAGGCGGGTCACCTTCATCGGCTCCACTGATATTGGAGCCGATGAGGGTTGCCGGCTCAGACTCTTGCCCTTCGGCGCCGAAGTCCTCATTGGCACCGAGGGAAATTGCCTTGAGATCTCCCTCGGAACCGATAGTAATAGAAACCATTCGGAGCCGGTCCCCTAGTCCTATGGAGCCGATGGAGAAATCGGTTCGGACCCGATCGGTATCATCTAGATCCTCCAAGATGTCTGATTCGGACATCGACAGGGTGCTCCTAAGACTCTTCCAGTCTCCGGTGTTCCAAAAGTTAGTTTCGGCTCCAGCCCATTCGGCTTCGGAGCCGATGGTCCACCCTGCTACTATGGTTCCTCCTCCAACAGCCTCGGCACTGTTGGAGCTGGTGCTGGTGGAACCGGTGGAGGTTTTAGGGTCGGGCCCGACCCTTACTCCAACTCCGGCTCTTGAGTCGGAGTTCGGTACGCGGACTTCTTCTGTCGGCCCCGGGGGGGATGCTTCGGGACTGATGTTTTCAGTCCCAAGCCTTCCTCTCGGTGCGTCAGCTGCGGGAGTGCCGTCTACCGTCGTGGCCACGGAGGTGGGACCCTCCCAGGATTCTGGTGGTCCCGCCTTCAGGGCTATGAGGAGTGCGTTAGCCAAATCATCTTTGGCTACCTCCACGGTCTTCCCAGCTCCTTCCCTGCATACCGAGACTGGGTCTTTGGCAGTCCCCCTGTCCTTAGACAGTGGAGCCCCGGGGCCTGAGGTTACCCCCACTGGGGTTTCCCCCCCTCCTGGAGGTCCTTCTGAAGCTTCTTCGGAGGAACCCCCCAGGAAAAGATTGTGAAAGAGGAAGCACGTTGACTCCCCTGATGAGTCTCTTACATCAGACACTGATCTCGATGATGCAGAAGGGTCCCCTAAGTCGTCCTCAGATGATGTCTCCTTTGCAGACATCCTGGAAGCCCTTAAACAACGAGGCGGCTGGCAATCCAAACCCCCTTCTGCTGATGAGTCGGTGTTCCTTAAGGCCTTCGGGGCTCAGCCCTCCGCCTCCTGGGTGTCTCCGCCCTTCGAAGAGCTCTTGGACTTGATCTGTCGAAGGGCGTGGGAACACCCAGACTCTGTGGAACCGGTGCCTGCTCATCCTAATAAGTTCCTGTCAGCACCTCCTGAAAAAGAGTTCCTAACTAAAGGTGTGGCTGTAGATGCTTTGGTGGTGGCATCTGCTACCCAGCAAGATGTAGCAGAGGCTTCGACGTCCGTCCATCCTCCTAATAAGGAGTCTAGGAGCATGGATCGGTACAGTAAGCGCACCCTAAGTTCAGTGGCCTTTACATTAAGGTCCTTGAACTACCTCACGCACTTTACCAGATTTCAGAGGGATCTGATTAAAGAACTTTCCGATACCCTCTTGGGTAACCTGCCTGAGGAGCTGGCCCAGACGGTTGGCTCTCAGCTGGCTACACTATCGTCCATTTCAAACTCGTCCATGAGGCTCATTTCTTATGCGGCGGAAGGGGCGAGTAGAGCGGCGGGTACAGGCATTGCTCTACGGAGACAAGCCTGGCTCCGCCTGTGTCATTTTGCGGAGGCCTTTAAGTCTTCCTTTGCCGACGCCCCCTTTGATGGGTCCTCCCTGTTTGGACCCAAGGTAAAGGACACACTGACCCTCTGCGAGCAGGAAGTTAAGACTTTGACTGCCTTTTGGGCACGATTTTCCACTCCCTTTCGGCCTTACCCCAAGGCTAAAAGAGGAGGGAAAATGTGGTTCTGTAGATCTCAGAAGTCTTACCCCTCACAGCAGGATGATCCTCCTTCCAGAGGCAGGGGAGGGGGAAATTCTTATGGAAGACGCCGTCCCAGAGGTGGCAGAGGCCCTCACAACACTGGAGACCGCGAGTCCTTTCGTGGCTCTTCAGCTTTTCACAGTCCCTGAGGGATTGCCTGACTGTGCAGCTCCGGAGCCAGTCGGGGGTCGTTTTTCAAAGCACCTAAAAGCCTGGGAAGGTATCACTCAGGACCGATGGGTGCTTCGAATTATCGCCGGAGGTTACACCATCCCTTTCTCTCACTCTCCACCTCAGTCCAAAAAAATCCCGGACCCGCCACCCAGTCAACGGGAAAATGCAGCCTCAGAAGTTTCAAAGCTGCTGCAAAAAGGAGTCATCCAACCGGTCCCCGCAGACCAGATCAGATTAGGGACTTACTCAAGATTCTTTTTGGTGCCAAAAAAGACCGGGGACTTGAGACACATTTTGGACCTCAGCATTCTAAACCATTCAGTCAGAAAGTCCAAGTTCCGAATGGTCACCCTACAAACCATTCTCCCATTGCTGGAGAAAGGTGTTTGGATGTGCTCCATAGATCTCAAGGACGCTTATTACCATATCATGGTACATCAAGCGTCTAGGAGACATCTGCGTTTCAGCCTAGGAGGCAGTCATTTTCAGTTCTGCGCGCTGCCCTTTGGTCTCACCACAGCCCCCAGGGTGTTCACCAAGTGTTTGGCGGTCGTGACTGCTCACCTGAGAAGTCTAGGATTCCAGGTGTTTCCGTATCTAGACGACTGGCTCCTAACTGCCACCTCCAAGCATCTACTATTGCGGAGCCTACAAGCCACAATATCACTGGGCAATTCCCTTGGAATCACCTTCAGTTGGCCAAAGTCTGTGTTGCTGCCATCTCAACGCATAAGATTCATAGGGGTAGAGATAGACTCAAACCGAATGCGAGTCTATCTACCTACAGACAGGATACAAACCATACAGGCTCAAGTTCAAGCCTTACTTCCCAGATCCAAAGCCCCAGCCAGAATGGTCCTGCAACTATTGGGATCCATGTCCGCCACGGTTCTTCTAGTTCCCCTGGCAAGGTTGCACATGAGAATTCTCCAGTGGCTTCTTTCAGCTCAGTGGTCCTTTCAGGAACTCCCTCTCAGTCACCTCATATGGATCACGGAAACCTGCAAACGGGACCTTCGCTGGTGGCTAGTGCCCTCCAATTTGGATCAGGGATGACCCTTTGTTCCACCTCCTCCTGCGGCCACTTTGACCATGGATGCCTCCCAGACGGGGTGGGGGGGGCATTCCCTGGGCAGGTCAGTCCAAGGCAAATGGCACCCAGAAGAGACCCTACTTCATATCAACATCCTAGAAATGAGGGCGGTGCTTCTGTCCCTTCAAGCCCTTCACGATTACCTCCCTCAGGGCGTGATTGCCGTTCACTCAGACAACATGTCAGTTGTCTGGTACTTGAACAAACAGGGAGGGACCAGATCCTATCCTCTTTGCAGAGAGGCCATGAGGGTTTGGGAATGGGCAGTGTCGACCAAATGCTTTCTAGTGGCTACTCATATCCCGGGCAAGTCCAATGTGATAGCCGACAGACTGAGCAGAACCATCCTCTCTCCTCACGAATGGTCTCTGAACATCACAGTTGCAAATCAGATTTTCAGCAAATGGGGAGTTCCGTGTTGCGACCTCTTCGCGACTCCTCTAAATGCGAAGTGCAAAAAGTTCTTCTCCCTCACCCCGGCTCCGGGGAAGAGCCCCATGGGCGCACTAGCCCGTCCTTGGCCCACCGGCTTGCTTTATGCCTTCCCTCCAGTTCCTCTCCTTCCCAGGGTGATCCAAAAGGCATCTTTCTTGGGGAGCAAAATGATCTTAGTTGCTCCTTACTGGCCTTGTCAAGTATGGTTCCCCTATCTTCGGAAGTATGCTCTGGAAGGTCCATGGTTCCTGGATCAGATCCCAGACCTTTTGGTTCATCAGTCGGGACTATTCCACCAGTCCCTTCACACCTTAAAATTGACGGCTTGGCTCCTCCTCTTCCGACTATAGTCAGGAGTCATACATTGGATCCAGTTGTTGTACACATCTTATCTTCGGCCCACAAGTCTGCTACAAAGAAATTGTATTCTAGCAAATGGAAAAGATTTGCTATTTGGGCTCAACTCTGGGGCCTGGATCCCATCACTATTCCCGTATCAGAAGTACTAAAATTTTTAACTTCTCTTTTCAATCAAGGCTCTTCAGTCTCTACCATCAAGGTTCAATTGGCAGCTATTTCCAATTTTCACGAATCTATAAACCCACCTTTAATGAGCAACAGATTGTGTAAGACCTTCTTGAAAGGTGCTGCACTTTTAAGACCTCCGATTTCTCATCCTGCTTCTCCATGGGATCTCGATGTGGTGTTACGCGCCTTAACTTTCTTCCCCTTCGAACCGGCAGCGACATGTGATCTAAAATTTCTATCGTGGAAGACTGCTTTTCTGGTGACGATTACTTCTGCCAGAAGGGTTTCAGAGCTTCAAGCTTTGTCTGTAAAACCTCCGTACTTGGTTTTTCACAAAGACAGAGTATCTCTCAGGCCAAATCCTTCCTTTGTCCCTAAAGTTTGTTCCAGTTTCTGCCTACAACAATCATTAGAACTTCCAGTCTTCTTTCCGAAATATTCTAACAAAGCGGAATTCATATTCCACACATTAGATGTCCACAGGCAGTTGCGTTTTTATTTAGATAGGACCAAACAAACAAGGAAAACAGATCAGTTGTTTGTATCCTTTGCAGTCAATAAATTGGGCAAAGCTGTCACAAAGGTCACTATTGCCAAATGGATCAGGGACTGTATTACTCAAGCTTATTCTTATTCTAACAAAGAGCTTACCACCTCTGTCAAAGCTCATTCTACAAGGGCTATGGCTACTTTGATAGCATTTCATTCTAAGCTTGCCATTAGTGACATTTGTGCTGTGGCTACGTGGTCTTCTCCGCACACTTTCATTTCACACTACAAATTGGATGTGGCATCTAGAGGACGAGCTTCATTTGGTTCCACAGTGCTCAGGAGTGTTTTCCAATGAGCCACCCAGGATTTAGGTGCTAGGAACGCTGTCCCATCAGTACAGAATGTAGGCGAGATAGGATCACATAACATCTTTTAGTTATGTACTTACCATAACTTTAGATGTTTGGGATCCATCTCGCCTACATTCCCAATAACCCACCCTCCTTCCCCCTTCCTTGGAGATCAGAGGATATCAGAAGGTCCGAATCCTGTTGTTTCATCTTGAAACATCTAACAATGTTATATAAACAAGTTGTGCATGTGTGCATGAATGCGGACAAACAAGATCTGGGGGATTAGTGGTGGTGCATCCTGGGATAAGAAATAGCTCAGCCAATAAGAGGCCTCGCTCTGTAGCATAGCGTGCCGAGTCGGAGCCAAGGGATCGGCTCCGAGCCCATCAGTACAGAATGTAGGCGAGATGGATCCCAAACATCTAAAGTTATGGTAAGTACATAACTAAAAGTTTTAGCTTCTAGGGTTCTTCCACCTTTTGAACCAGCAGCATCTTGTCCCCTGAAATTTCTATCTTGGAAAACCCTTTTCTTGGTTGCTGCAATATCAGCTAGATGGGTTTCTGAATTACATGCTTTGTCTATTTGCCCACCATATCTCATTTTTTACAAAAATAGAGTCTCTCTTAGGACGAATCCTTCCTTCTTACCAAAGGTATGTTCAGAGTATAACTTAAATCAGTCCATTCATCTTCCTGTGTTCTTCCCCAATTACGGCAACAAGGCAGAGCATAGACTCCATCAATTGGATGTTCATAGACAATTACGTTGTTATTTACACAGGACCGAAGACCTTAGAAAATCAGACCAATTATTTGTATCCTTTGCTGACAATAAACAAGGTTCTCCAGTTTCAAAAGTGACCTCAGCAAAATGGCTGTCAGACACAATCAGTTATTCTTATGATTTGCGTAAAAAGATGCTTCCAGGGAGGGCCAGAGGACTTTCAACCAGGGCCTTAGCCACCTCTGTTGCTTTCCAAGCTAAATTACCTTTAAATTCAATCTGTGCAGCAGCAACATGGGCAAATCCTCATACCTTTATCACTCATTACAAAATGGATGTGGCCTCCCAGAGTAGGGCATCCTTTGGTTACATGGTCCTGAAGAGTTTGTTCTAGTGAGCCACCCAAGAACAAGGTGCTGAGGTGCTGGGGACATGGTCCCAACCAGCAAGAAAGAAGGCGAGATGGGACAACATAACATAAAGAAGTTATATCCGTACCATAATGTTACATCTTTGTTGTACTTTATCTCGCCTTCCTTCTTGCGTCCCCCCTCCCTCCCCCTTCCTGGAGATTTGAGAGGAGTTCTTTTATTGGTTACACTGGCTGAGTTACCTGCTGACATACCAGATTAGTTAACTATGCCTTGTTTTTCCTCTTTCCTTCCTATCTTAAATGTATAAGAGCTTAGTAAAATTTGTTTTTTACTATGTATGTCTAGTGTGGGCTATTACAAATGAGATCTGGGTAGATACAGGTAGGCATGTTGGGATAGGGCTTAGCCTTGAGCCAGTAAAAGCTCTCGAGCTATAGTAAATCAGCTGAGTCGGAGCAGAGGTTCGGCTCTGAACCCAACCAGCAAGAAGGAAGGCGAAATGAAGGACAGCAAATATGGAACATTATGGAAGGTACATAACTTCTTTTTTTCATTTATGGTAATGCCAAGTAGCTTGGTATAGGGAGCTAACTCTATGGCAGTTTTATTAGAAGAGTAAATGATAAATTCAGATTTATTAATAGTGCTATTCTTTTTGGGGGTGAAGAGCAGGAACTTGGTATCATTTGAGTTAAGGGCAAGGTGATTGTTCGTCATCCAGTTTTTAATTCTGGAGAAAGCGTTTTGAGTCTTAGCCAGAAGTTCTGTTTCTGAGGTGGCAGAGCAGATGATTGTAGAGTCACCTGCATATTGAACTACAGAACTGCGAGTGAGAGCAAAGTGAAAGTTGTTAATGAAAATGCTGAAAAGAAGAGGCCCTGAAATGGACCCTTGGGGAACTCCAGTGGAAGTAGTGAGGAAGGGTGAAAGGGAGTGTAGCCATTTGGTAGATTGTCTGTTTGTAAGATAGTTGGAAAACCAGTCAAGGACAGTAGTGGACATGCCCATGTGTGAGACCTTTGAAAGGAGGAGAGAATGGGAGACGGTGTCAAAGGCCTTTGAGAGATTGAGGAAGAGTGCAGAGACATGTTTACTTTCATTGTGATTGGTTAGCAGTGTTCAAGGACAGGTGAGCAGTTGTGGTGCTGTGTTCAGGCCGCAAACTATGTTGAGTAGTGGAAATGAGTTGGTTTTGGATTAGATAATTAATGAGTTGGTACATTTTCCATTATTTTGGAGATGGGGATACTATGGCTATGGGATGGAAATTAGAGATGTCTGTATTGTTGCCACCTTTGTGTAGGGAGCGGATGTAGGCTTTTTTCAGATGAGAGGGTACATAGGATTCTAGGATAGATTTGTTTATGAGAATACTAATGGGACAGTTGATACTTCTGGCTGAAATTTGTAGGTATTCAGGGGGTAAGTTGTCTGGGGCAGTACTACCAGGTTTGTGCTGTACTTGAAGTTTTGTTATGGTAATACTAGGAATAGGAGAGAAAAAAAAGGCTGGGAAGAAGAGTTTATTGAGGAGTACTGCATTGGTATTGGGTTGTTATTGTGGATAGACTGATTAAAAGTGGTAGCAAGTTTCGATATAGTCTCTATTAAGTAGGAGTTGAAAAGCGAGGATATTTCTGTTGGAGTCTTAGCAGGATTTGGGCAAGGACTGATCTTGGTGGCAGGGTTTAATAGAGTGGAGACAGAGTTCCAAAATTTTGGGGGGTTTTGGTTACACTTGTTTTGGAGACAGCGGTAGCATTGTTTTTTTTTATTTTTAATAACTAGCTGTTATATAGCTGGAGGTCTTAAGTTTTTTTTTTTTCCTGCTATTTTTTCCATGCTCTATCTCTGGTAGATGTAAGTTTTTTGCTATCTCTAGATAACCAGATAGCATGATTTGTTTTTATTCCCTTGTTTCGGAGAGGGGCCATTCTACTGAGTTTGCTTAGGAATGTTGAATTGAAAAATTCAACAGCTTCATCAAGGGGTAGAGATTTTAGAATGTGCCAGTTAATTTTACTCATTATTTAATTAAACGTTGTTGGGTTGACATTTGATAGTTTCTAGTGGGTTTGTATTGATGTTGGCTTAAAGTTGTGGAGGTATTGCACCGCTAACTGATTGTTTTTCTGTGATACCCTACGGTCTAGAATTAGCCCCGCTCCATTCACCCTCACTAAGCTCAGGCTCACTTCACTCCCCATTCCCACACACCCCCCACCTCATTTCCTTTATAGCTATCTGCTTGTATATCTCCTCCCCCTCAGCCCTCCCTTTCAGCATTCCTCTTCCCAGGCTCCTACACATAGAATCATAACTTGTTCCATCCCTACATACTTAGCAATTGTATTCCCAGTCATCTTCCTCAACAACCCACACTTGCCACTATCCCTGCTATTTAGACTATTCCTAATGAATCCGCTTCTCCTTCCCAAAGATCTTAATTTCTACTACAGTCTCTCCTGTCCACTCTTCTTGTATGGCTTTCTCAACAAAAACCCATTTCTACTTCCCTCCCCTACTTCTTTACTTTCTTACCTCCTGTAATACCCAACTTATGCCTCCACAGTTTCTGCCTACCAAAACTCTTACTAACGTCTATCCACATCCATTGCGTTTATTTGCTATATGCGCATCAATCTTTCCTGTAAATACTCTACTTCCTAAAATTAAAATCCCACCTGCACCCTCAGACCCTACTAAAACCAAAGTGAAGTACCTCTTCTATCACTCATCTAGTCACACCCCAGCCTCCTCACTAATACTCTAGTGCTATCAGGGGACATCCATCCAAACCCTGGCCCAATTACCTCCTTTCCTGATAATACTATAACCTCTCCAGATACAGGTCTCACTACTCTTCCAAAAAATGCATATCCTTCTCAATGAATATTAGAAGTGTGTTAAAGTTAGTGAATTTCATGCCTGGATAACCAATCATACCCCCAGTTATAATCACCCTTACTGAGACTTGGCTGAAACTACAACACTCTGACAGAGTTATTCTCCCTCCTGGCTATAACATATTTCAACCAGACTGCCAAAAGAATAAAGTGGGGGGGAGTAGCCATTGTCTACTCTAACCATCTCACTCTCATTTGTCTTGATAAACCTATCCCATTCTTCTCACCAGCTGAAATTCTAACTGCTAACTTTAATCCTAATAACTTCACCACCATCACCATAGCAGCTATCTATGTCCCTCCAGGGGATAATATTTCTATCCTGGAAAATATTCTAGCCTACTTCTCTCAACACATACCCAATGAAACCATCTCCTTAGGGGATGTAAACATAAATTGGTTGACTCTCTGTGCACCAAACTCTACTACATCTATTAACTTACGTGGCTTTATACAACTTACCACCACTCCCACCCATACCAACAAACCTCACAACCCTAGCTCTCTTATTAACTGGATATTAGTTTCAGAGCCACTCAAATATCATAACTCCGCTACCCTACCTGACTCTCTAAGTGACAACTCCCCAACAAAAGTCCTTAGAATCACCCCCCATTTCTCTAAGACCCATAGATATATAACCTGCCACAAACTGTCCAACTTCTGCCTTAAGACATGCAATGCTCTCCTTTCCAGAATAAACTGGATTCACCTAACACAACTCCCCCTAGATGAAGCTGTCCAGTCATTTAATATTACCTTCCTAAACATTCTGAACTCCCTTCAACACTTCACACAGTACAGGCTAAATCTGCTATATCCCTATGGCTAACCAATGCCACCCGCACACTGATGAAAACCAAAGACAAAATGTGGAAATTATGGTTAAAAATTAAACTCCCTACCTACCTGCAAAAATATAAAGAACTTAGAAATCTAACAAAAAATATATCAACAAAGCCGAAAAAGATTTTTATTACAACCCCCTTTCTGCTCAAAGAACTAATCCCAAAAAATTTTGGAACTCAGTCAATCAAATATTATATCCTGGGAACCCTTCATCTCCCAACCCCCAACCTACAAAGGCACCAGAAGAAATGGCTAACATATTCAACTCTTACTTCATTGAATCCATCTCAAAGATGGTAAACTCTGTCACCTCCTCAACCAACTCTACTAAGCATCCTGCCTCCTCTCCTACTCTAAAGGCTTCTGATACTTTCTGTCTGCATTCTGTACCTACCAACTATATTAAATCTCTACTCTCTAAACTAAAACTGTGCTCCACATCCCTCCTTATTTCCTTCAGGTTGCAGCTGACTCTTGCTATCCGTGTATCTATATTAATAATCCGCTCCATCTCTGAATCTAAGGTTCCCTCAGTTTGGAAACAATTCTACACTCTACCTATACACAAAGGAGGTAACTCCTCAGAAATCTCTAACTTCAGACCTACTGCTATATCTTCTCCTCATTCTAAAGTACTTGAAAAATGCATCCGTAATCAAGTCATGCAATATCTACTACAGGAAAATCTGCTCACACCCATACAACACGGCTTTCACCCAAAACATAGCACCTCCACCATCCTCTTATCTTTCGTTAATATTATCTCATTGGCCATAGATAATAAGAAACTTGTCTCTTGTTTATTCCTTGACCTATCAAAAGCCTTTGAAAGGGTATCTGACCCTCTCCTCCTTAACAAACTGAATGACCTTAACTTTTCTACCTCTATTCTCACCTGGTTTTCTAGCTATCTGTCTGACCGACTTCAGTCAGTGAGATGGCTGTCTACTCTCTCTCCTCCTCTCCCTGTTAGAATGGGTGTCCCCCAGGGTTCCGTTCTTGGCCCATTGCTTTTCAACATCTTTACTAATTGTCTCTATACTTCCTGCTCTCTGTCATTCCTTCTTCAATATGCAGATGACGTTACAGTTATCACTACTGCTGATACTCCCTCTGAGCTTCTCACTGCCACTCAGATTTCCTTTAACTCAATAGAAACCTGGCTCTCAAGCAACCAGCTTATTCTAAACCCAAAGAAAACAAAGCTCTTACTTTTTCTTCCCAAAAACTTTATCCATCTCAAACCTACTTTCTCTATACTATTTGTCAATAACACTCCTATTGGTGTAGAAACTAGTACTAAACTCCTAGGTGTCATTATTGATGACCAACTTAAATTTGACTTGCATGTAAATAACTATCAGGAAGACTCACCAAAAACGTGGCCTCCTTTACAGGAACAAAAAAATTCCTTACTAATAAAGCTAAAATAGCCCTCGTCCAAGCCTATCTGCTACCTTGCCTATTATATGGCGCTGAAATCCTAACAAATTTTAACTCTTCTCTTTTAGCTAAGCTTGAATCTACCTACAACAAGGTGGCCAGATTTTCAGCACACCAAACCTATATATCCCATCATTGTCTATCTGTAAAATACCTAAACTGGCTAGAATCTCATCACCAGCTTCTCCTCACTCAGCTTCAGATCTTTCATTCCATCCTCTATCAGCCGTCTTACTATCATAACCTATTCTCCCTCATCTCCCTATATACTTCTAATACGCCACTCAGCAGCTCTGACCAGGACCTATTGCAAATCTACAATCCAAATACAAATACAAAAACTGGCTGCAACCTCTATAGCTTCAATCCTTCCATTTCTTGGAACAAACTGCCATTAGCAATTAGGGCTATCAAACAACCTAAACAATTCAAAACAGCTACCAAAGAATATTTGAAAAGTCACTGGTCCTGTCTCTGCACTCACCCTCCATGATTAACCTTGAACCCTAAAACTTTACACTACCTATCCTTATCTTGACCCTACTCACTCTTGTTGTCTTACAAGGTGTTTTAATTTGACTTATCACTTTATTGTAAACTGTATGATTTTTATCACTGTTTCCAGTATATTTTTGTGTACATTAACAAAGATGTTTTTGATTACTGCTTTTTATATATTTGTATTGTAACTCTGGAGCTTTTCTCCCTGGGCCTCCGCTGAAAAAGGGCTATGAGCTCAGTCAGACCAAACTGATCAACAAATGCAAAATAAATAAACCACTCCACTCCACTCACTCCTTCCTCCATCCGTCCATCCTTATTTCCATTCCGTCTCATTCCATTCCATCCTTTCCATTCCTTATAAATATTAATTCCATTCCATTCCTTCCATTCCTTCCTTCCATTTCCATCCATCCTTCCATCCACTTTCCTTTCTGTCCATCCTCCTCCATTCTGTCCTCTTTCCATTCCCTTTTCCTTCTTTCCACCACTTATACCACCCCATCCACTGTCCTTTTCTTTCTTTCATCCTCCTTTCCATTCCATTTCCTTCATTCCTCCTTCATCCATTTATCCTTCCACTATTCCATTCTTTCTCCCTACTTTCCTTCTCCTTCCTCCATTCCCTCTTTCCTTCTTTTTATCTATTCTCCATTTCTCATTTCCGTTCCTTCCGTTCTTTCATTCCATCTTCCTCCTCCATTCCTTTCCTTCCCATGCCACTTTTCCTCTGTCCATTCCTTTCCTTCCATTTTCCTCTGTGTCTCTCTGTGTTTTCTTGTGTTCCTTCCTTCCTCCTCTCTCTCTCCTTTCCTCCTCCTCCTCCTCCTCCTCTTCCTCCTCTCCTTTCCTCTCCTCCTCCTCTTTCCTCCTCCTCCTCTCTTTTCCTCTGTCTCCTGCCTCCTGCCTCTTTCTTTTTGTCTCTTTTCCTGTCTTGTCTTTCCTGTGTGTCCTTGTCTTTGTGCTGTGTCTCTGTCTGTCTTGTCTTTGTCTTGTCTTGTCTTGTGTCTTTGTCTTGTCTCTTTTTCTTGTGTCTTTCCTGTCTTGTGTCTCTGTCTTGTCTCTCTTTCTTTGTGTGTGTGTGCGTGTGTGTGTGTGTGTGGTGTGTGTGTCAGTGTGTGTGTGTGTGTGTATGTGTGTGTGTGTGTGTGTGTGTGTGTGTGTGTGTGTGTGTGTGTGTGTGTGTGTGGTGATGATGTGTGTGTGTGTGTGTGTGTGTGTGTGTGTGTGTGATGTGTGTGTGTGTTTTGTGTGTGGTGTGTGTGTGCATGTGTGTGTGTGTGTGGGTGTGTGTGTGTGTGTGTGTGTGTGTGTGTGTGTGTGTGGTGTTGTGTGTGTGTGTGTGGTGTGTGTGTGGTCTTTCTCTCTCTCTCTCTCTATCTCTCTCTCTCCTCTCTATCTCTATCTCTTGTCTCCTCTCCTCTCTCTCTCCTCTCCTCTCTCCTCTCCTCTCTCTCTCTCTCTCTCTCCTCCTCTTTCTCTCTCTCTCTCTCTCTCTCCTCCTCCTCTCCTCCTCTCCTCTCTCTTTCCTCCTCTCTCCTCCTCCTCTCCTCCTCTCTCCTCTCTCTCTCTTTCCTCTCTTTCCTCCTCTCTTCCTCCTCTTTCTCCTCCTCTCCTCTTTCCTCCTCTTTCTCCTCTTTCCTCTCCTCTCCTCTCTCCTCCTCCTCCTCCTCCTCCTCCTCTCCTCTCTCTCCTCCTCTCCTCCTCCTCCTCTCCTCCTCTCCTTTCCTCCTCTTTCCTCTCCTCTTCCTCCTCCTCCTCTTTCTTTCCTCCTCCTCCTCTCTCCTCTTTCCTCTTTCCTCCTGTGGTGATGTGTGTGTTGTGTGTGTGTGGTGGTGGTCTTTGGGTGTGTGGTGCCTCTCTCTCTCTCTCTCTCTTCCTCTCTCTCTCTCCCACTTTCTCTCTCTCTCTCTCTCTCTCTCTCTCTATCCCTCTCTCTCTCTCTCTCTCCTCTCTCTCTCTCTCTCTCTCTCTCTCCTCTCTCTCTCTCTCTCCTCTCTCTCCTATATTTATCTCTCTCTCTCTTTCCTCTCTCTCTCTCTCTCCTCTCTCTCTCTCTCTCTCTCTCTCTCTTTCCTCTCTCTCTCTCTCTTTCCTCCTCCTCTCTTTCCTCTTTCCTCTCCTCTCTCTCTCCTCTTTCCTCCTCTTTCCTCTTTCCTCTCTCTCTCTCCTCTCTCTCTCTTTCTCTCTCTCTCTTTCCTCTTTCTTTCTCCTCTTTTCCTCCTCTCTCTCTCTCTCTCTCTCTTTCCTCCTCTCTCTCTCTCTCTCTCTCCTCCTTCTCTCTCCTCTCTCTCTCTCTCTCTCTCTCTTTCCTCTTTCCTCATATCTCTCTCTCTCTCTCTCTCTCTCTCTCTCTCTCTCTCTCTCCTCTCTCTTTTCCTCTCTTTCTTTTCTCCTCTCTTTCCTCTCTCTCCTCTCCTCTCTCCTCTCTCTCTCTCTCTTTCCTCTCCTCTCTCTCTTTCCTCTTTCCTGTGTCTTTCTCTCTCCTCTCTCTCCTCCTCCTCTTTCCTCCTCCTCTCTCTCTCTCTTCTCTCTCTCTCTCTTTCCTCTCTCTCTCTCTCTCTCCTCTTTCCTCCTCCTCCTGTCTTTCCTCTCCTATGTGTCTTTTCCTGTCTCTCTCTCTCTTTTTTCCTCTCCTGTGTGTGTCTCTCTCCTCTCTTTTTCCTCTTCCTCTGTCTTTGTAGTGTGTGTGGTGTGTGTGTGTGTGTGTGTGTGTGTGTGGGATGTGTGTGGCTGTGTGTGTGGGTTCAAGAGTGCTTACAGGTAGTGAGGCATTTCCCTGTGTTACATTTGGTTGGGAACATATGGCTGAAGTGATATTCAGCTGCAGAGAAATATGACAGTTGCATATTTCCTGTGAGCAAAGAGAAGAACACACTGCCATGCCCAAAGCTTTAATAACCAAGTGTATGGGGGCAGAACAAGTAATGAGTGTTGTGCCAAGTGTACCGTATGTGCTTATGTAACTATAACATGTAGAAGTTTGTTGTGTCATGCATGAATTCCTGCATGCTGCTCTAGCCAAACTTATGCTCCAGTATGCATTTTAGGTAATGTTCTCTAGACACTGTGAATGGGGTAGTGGTCCACACACACACACATTATAAAGGCACTGCCCGTTGTGCATTGCATTTTTACTGCTACTGAGATGCCCAATGGCCAGCATGCTACTGATACCTGCCATACTGCCTGCCATCTCATGTTGCCTTGGGGGCCATGGACATTATTTCTCCCGCTGCATTTGGTTATTGAAATTGTGGGTATAGCATGACATTCTTCTCTCCGTCCACAGGGAATTCACAAGAGTCATATTTCTCTGCAGCTCAATGACACGTCAGACGTATTTCCCCAAACAAATGTACCACAGGGAAATGTCATGTTGCCTAGCTGCCTGAACCCATGTAATATTTATGTTATAATCAGAAAATGTTCTAGATCCTCATAAAACTGGTTACTTCCTCCATTTTGGTATTTGAAATTGATGCATTAACTTGTATACTGTAATGTGGAATGGCTTGCTTTGGATTCCCATTAAGGTCATTCTTTTATTATTTGGGTTATAACTGAACACTAATTTTTTGACACCCTTTTGTTGACTATAATGGCTTCCATTTTCACTGCAAACTTCCTGCCTATGGTAGATATGATAATTATTTGATGTAAGCTGATCCATTCCAGTCCTCTTTTAGTTCACTGATTCCCAAGATGTTGATTGTATTCTTATCTTATCTTTAAACACACAAAGTTTACCTTGTTTCATTTTTCTTTCAAATCAGGTTCCGGTGGTGTATAGTTTTTGGAAGATCAGACTTTCCTTTCATCTCCAAGCAACACAACAGACAGACAAATAGGTCTGTCTTCTTTAGTTCATCCATATCATAACTTCTAGCACTACTTGTACTTGTCCTCTGTTCTTCCCCAGTAATACGCTGATGCTCTATGGGCACCTTTAGACCCGAAGGTCTCATTTGCCTGTATCATTTCAAGCTATCTCTTGTTACTCTTGCCTGTAGGATTTTCTTGGGAAAACAATAGTGTTAGCTGCCATTATCTTGTCCAGTAGACCATACTTGGTCTGACCTCTCAGTTATCACCTGCCTGACTTAGAAGGACGTACATGGTATGACTAACGGCTTCATTATGAAACCCAAGTCTCTTCACTTTAAAAAGGCATTGGTCTATAATGAGAATACTTGGGGTATAATAATTTGAATGCAATTGAATTTAGAGAAAAGGTAGCTGTAGCTGTTACAGAGAATCAGTTGGCTTCAGCAATTAATTGACATTTTTCTTGTTTGTTAGCTAGACATGAAGTGAAAGAACTTAAAGTTTCTTACTTAAATAATATATGTGTAATGAATAAGCTGAGAGCTACAATAAGTAAGGCATATTCAAGGCTGGTTATTAATACATTTATACCAGTTTCCCTTTAGCTTCCCTTCTTAGCATTTTGGAGAATTTGTAAGCATATTTTAGTTGGCCTACAAATTCCACTGAGTTTTTTTGTATGAAAATGGAAGGTAAGATTTTGATGTAGCTAAATAGCCATGTACTTCTGTCTGATTACTTGTGGCTAAGAATTTCCCTGTGGATCTATAACTAGAGTGCTGGACTTAATATTGAGGTGTTGTATGGTTCTAAAGTCCCTAAATTTGGGCTTAGAAGAGTTAATTACCAAGTTGTGGGTAAACAGCCAATTCAACAAGAGACTTCATTATGTTTCTAGGCATATTTACAAGCCTCTATCTGATTTACTAGATTTCAAGGTCAGGGTATCTTCAGCATAATGTATGTAGTTTAGGTCATGCAGTTCACTGGTAGTTCTTTATGAACAAGGAGAAAGGCAGTGGACCTAGAATTGACCCTTTGGGTATGTTGCAAGAAATGTTATGGGTGTCTAAATTGTTGTTGCCTGAAATAACTTGAAATGTTCTACAGTGCTGGTACACATCATCAGAGAACTTACCTGTAGGTAGTGTTTGGGGAAGTACAATGTGATTTTGTTGAATGCGCATTTTGGGTCAACAGTTGGGCGTTCTGTGGTACACTCTGTGGCATTCTTAAGCTGTGATCTTCACAGGGTGACACAGCTAGAAAAGAGAGCAGTTCTTTTTTACAGTCTGATAAAATGGTCATTCTTATTGGCTTTGTAGAGTCATCAAATGAGGAAAGGTCCAATTTCTAAGAAAATCTTATGAATACTGTTAACTGCCTCAAGTTGTAAGCAGCATTTTTTGTGACTAATTTGTGGCTAAATGACATCCCTTAGGAAAGCTACCAAGTGCTTTAACGATTGTCATATTCCTGATGGAGTACTAGTTTCCAGTGCTTATGTTTGTGGAAGTTTTAAATATTAAAAACTGTGTTCACTTTTCTAAGTTTAACAAAAAGGCAAAAAGTCAGGATATCTAAAAAAAAATATTAATGCCTATAAAGAAAGCAGAATGTTACAGAATACTTATTCTGGTGCTTCTACTTCTCATTCATCTTCTGTGTCTAAAATATTAGAAAAGTCTAAATGTAAACAAAAGGAAAAAGAAGGGTTTTGATCTCTTGAAAAACTTGAGTAAACTATATTAAATCCATAGAGTCGCTTGAGTCTTCTAAGAAGTAGGTTGTGATTACTCCCAGGCCTTTTTATCTGAACACCACTCCCTTGCTGACTGATAAAGGTTCATCTACCTTGTTCCTGAGGGAAAGCCTACTTGAAAACCCTATATTCTTTCAAGGGATTTTAAGAGACCGGAATCATCTTTAGGACAGACTGTCTGTATTCAAGAGCAATAACCATTAAAAATATAAGGTTTAAGCTGAGGGTAATATTTACATTAACTTATTACATCCGAGTGATGTCTCCAGGTGCATCTGCAGTTAACCCCTACTGGCGCCTCTAGGTGTCAAATATTGCTTGTTTATATTTAAATCAATAATTCCAAAACCATGCTATGTACAAGGTTTTACAAGATTTCATCTTAAAGCCTACACAGTGGTAAACTCAGCTGCATTAATATTTGATCTCTGTCTAGTGCAGGTAAATAGATATTAACTGTAATTTTTATGATATTAATTTATATAGATATAATGTTTATATTTTTCTAAACAACCAAGTAACATAGACAGAACTCCTTAGCCTCATATGAAAGCTCTGAGCTAGGTGAATAAAATGCTGCTGACAGTATGTGTGTAACTTGAGTGATTGCTGAGATATTGTAAATTGATTACAAAATATTACAAATGTAATAGTTACTGTGTTTACTGTGACTTATAAAATTTGTTTAAGACCTAGAACCTAAAGAATATCACCACTATAAAATTAGTTTGTGCTGAAGAGTTTGCTATTCATACATTTTTCATAACCCCTATGGTTCCAGAGATATGAACATTTGTTTGAAATGTGAGGACATAATTTGGTTCTGTCAAAAGGCTTGGGGGTCCGCCCATTGGACGTTACAGTGCAAACATCCTGAGCTGAAGTGGAGTGAATGAGTTGACAGAGGGAAAAATCTCTTCACTCTCCCTACACATCAGTCCCCAGATGCTTGGATCATAGTAAGAATCAACATTTGTTTTTGCTGTAGAGACTTGAATTGTTTCTGTTTTTCTGTCTTCCTCTGCATGCCTTACTGGAAACTGGGCATTGATTGGGCAGGTGTCCAAACAAGATCCAACTTTTTCTTTTAGTGAGTGTACATCAGAGTCACAGACATCAGATATGTATGCACTTGATAGTCAGGTGCTTTGGTCTCCTTTGCCTTTTGATTATAAGATGATGGTACAAGAATAGTGTAACCTAATGCAGAAGTCTAAGTCTAGCCTCAGGACTAACGCTTCACTATCCAAAAAAAGTTACATATGGAGCCTGAACTTCTAGTGATTCTGAATGTGAGGAAGAAGATAATGAATTAAACTATTCATGTCAGATTATGTTCAACATCAGATTACTGTTGCAGTAGCCTAAGCTATGAATAGGTTATATCCTTCGAAGAATATGACCAGTGGCCAGTATTCACAACTTTAGAGCACCTTTTGTATTCCCTAACCACTGTGGAGCTCAAGGAGAGCCACATAAAATCAGTGGTTATGGTGCCAAAACTTCTGAGCCTTCTTGTTAAAGTGTTCTCTTCATGAAACGGGCAGTCTGGTAATGTTCATCCAGGGATGGGCAGATAAGTATCTATTTGAGGAAAACTTTCCACTGCATTAATTTTCTGAGGAAAAATCTCCATTTTTTTCTGTAAACATTTTATTTTTATGCTAGGAAACATTTTAACTGGAGTGTCCTGTTGCTGAAGAATTTTTTTTCTTTTCTACGGTTTTGGGGAAACTGTGTAAATATCTAATGTTAAGTTGTTCTATCTCACCATTCATTCTTACTGATGGGTTCGGAACTGATCCTTGACTACGACTTGGCTAACTGCAAAAGTTCAAGGTCTTCAAACAGCTCGAGGCCAACTCCCTACCCCATGATGCACCCTGATCTTCCCTCAGATCTCGTTTGCTGCTGCAACTTGATCGGACGTTCACAGCTCTGGCCAGTGAATAACGTTTCTTTACAAAAAATAGCTGTTTTATTAGCTAAAATAGTTATTTAGCCATTTAGATAGATTGTGTAGTTAGTATTTTGTATTTAATCTTTTCAATAGTTAGATTGTATACTTAGTCTTTAGGATTGTTTTTTTTAGGCCTTCTCTTCTCCCTATCTTGCCTAGCGTAATAACTGAGAAATTAGTGGCCGCGTTTTTAGGCCCCTTTTTCTTTTTATCTTATAATATATATATATATAACTGTGTGTTTATTTGATTAGAGCCCTTTTCTTTCACAGGGCACAGAATGTTTCTATATATATTACATTGTATATATTACATATTGCATTAGAGTGTGTTGTCTTAGGTTTTTAGCCCTTCTTTTTTATGGGGCACATAGTTATCTTTAATAATAATATTGTAGTGTAAGTTAGTGGCTGTGTTTTAAGGCTTTTTTTTCTGGAATATCAGTGGTTTTATACTGCGTGTGTGTGTTAGTGTGATATTGCAGCCCTTCTTTTCATACATGGCAGATAAATATTTTCATTGTGTACTTAATTCTTAAAGCCTATTTTTTCACAAGGCTTTACGAGCTTTTTTGTGTGAATCTTTACTGTTACTGGATTTGCTATTGTTGGTTTGTTGAAAATGTCAGCAGGAAAAGGAGAAAGCCAAGTCTGGCTTCAAAAACTGCCCTAGATGTGGGCAAAAGATGTCCATAACCGATGGACATACTGAATGTGTCTACTGCTTGGGTGAGGTACACATGCAAGAAAGCTGTTCTATATGCCACGCCTTCAGCTCAAGAGTGTTGCATGAAAGAAAGAGGAAACTTAATAGATAAAGGTCTGCTTAAATCCTCCTTTCAAGAGTCGTTGGATAAGTCAGACAAGCACTCCAAAAAGACGGAACCGACAAAAAGTCCATCTACATCGAAATCAGCTTCTAGTAAAGCTTCGACATTGGTTCCGTAGGCACTGTCGTTATGTTTAGAAGCCGTTCCCCGACCTTGGAGCCGATATATCCTACCTTGAAGTCCTCTATATTGCAGTCGGTGGCCTCGCCGCATTCTTCACGGGCCTCAAGTAGACTGTCTGATTTGGATGTGGATATTCTACAGATACCGGCGCTGGAAAAAATGTTGTCAGCACCAACCCAGGGGGCTTCGGAGCTGACCTTAGTTCTTCCTACATCTTCTGTTCCTCCGATCTGCATGGAAATTTCAGAGCCGGAGATCGCGGAAATGATGATTGTGGACCCCTCTGGTCTGACACCTACTATAGGTTTTTCACCCCCGACTGCCCTTATACCTTTGGTGCCGACTGAGGAATCTCTGGGCTGACACTCACCGGTCGGCTCCTGGGAGGATAGTAGGACTGACTTGTCGGTGCCAACTTTACCTCTCGGGGCTTCGGCTTGAATGAGTATGGCCCCAACCTCTGGCTTGGAGCCCTCTGTACTGGTGCAGACTATTTCCATCCGATCTTCAGATCCGAGGGATTCCTCTCGTCGGGACCAAGGTTCCGTTGAGGCTATGAGGAGGGCTTTGTCTGCTCCAACGACCACTCCATCAGTTCGAGCAGCTCCCTCCCTGAAAGCACCTCTTCATCACATCCTCCATTGATGCGTAGAGATCTTGAGCCTCAGGAAGCTCCATTGGGTGAGCCATGTTCTTTCGAGACGTCTCCCGAAGCCCCCACTGAAGAAGTGCCTAGGAAGAGACTCTGCAAGAGGAAGCATCTGGACTCCCCTCAGGAGTCGGTTACTTCGGATACTGACTTGGATGAGTTAGAAGGGTCCCCACGGTCCCCCTCAGAAGAGATCTCCTTTTCAGATATCTTAGAGATTCTTAAACAGAGGGGTGGCTGGAAATCCCTTAACCCTTCTGATGATGAGTCAGTTCTTCTGAAGGCTTTTGGGTCTCAACCCACCACCAGGTGTCTCCATCCTTCGATGAGTTGCTTGAATTACTCACTCGAAGGGCATGGAAGTCCCCAGACACCACGGAGCCTGTCCCCAGGAGGCCTAACAAATTTATAACTAGCCCCCAAGACAGACGTTACCTTACTAAAGGAGTACCTGTTGATGCTATGGTGGTGGCAGCAGCCACCAAGAAGGAATTATCGGAGACTTCTTCATCTGTTCATCCTCCTAATAGAGAATCTAGGATTATGGACAGATTCGGGAAGCGTATGTTTAGTTTAGCGGCCTTTGTCCTTCGATTGCTGAACTACCTCACACTTTTTACTACGTTACAAAGGGATCTCCTGAATGAGCTAGGATACACCCTACAGGGTACAGTAGCTGCAGGAGTTTCGGACAAGGTAACTTCCCAGCTCACCACTCTTAATTCGATAGTGAACTCTTCCATGTGTCTGTTGTCATATGCAGCTGATGGTACAAACAGGGCAGCGGGTACAGAAATCACTCTCAGGAGAAATTCCTGGATGCACTTATGTTCCTTTACGGATGCCTTTAAGTCTTCCTTCATTAACATCCCCTTTGACGGTTCGTCCCTTTTCGGACCTAAGGTTAAGGAAAGTCTTACCAGGAGTGAAAAAGACGGAAAGACCTTGTCTGCCCTCAGAGTGCATTTTTCTACCCCGAATAGACCTTACCCCAAAGAGAGGTGAGGTGGAACGATATGGTTCTGTAAATCAAGGATCTTTCTAGAACACTCGTGGTGAAAACCCCCTCTAGAGGCAGAGGAGGGGGTAATAATGAAAGACGTCACCCACGCGGCAGAGGGGGTCCGCAAAACCAGGGCGACAGAGACAAGTTCTTTGGCAAGCCCTATCAGCGCTCCTGAGAGGAGGCCCAACTGTTCATCTCTAGAGGCAGTCGGGGGATGCTTATCTTTGTACCTAGATGCCTGGCTAAAAATAACAAAAGACAGATGGGTACAAAGCATACTATCCAGAGGATACTCAATTCCCTTTGCCACTCCATCCCCCCCAGTAAAGAAAATCCCAGATGTTCCACCCAGTCACAGGGACCAAGCAGCCTTAGAGGTCCAAAGGTTGCTGGACAAGAGAGTCATCCAGCCAGTCCCAGCAGACCAGAGGATCTGGAACTTACTCAAGGTTCTTTTTAATTCCAAAGAAAACAGGGGACTGGAGACCTATTCAGGACCTAAGCAGACTAAACAAATCAGTAAAAAAGACGAAGTTCCGGATGGTCATGCTTCAGTCAAATACTTCCCTTTCTGGAGAAAGACAATTGTATGTGCTCTGTAGATTCTTCAGGATGCGTACTACCACATAAAGATGGACAGACCATCCAGGGATCAGTTACGCTTCCGGCTGGGAGCTAGCTATTACCAATTTCTGGCTCTGCCCTTTGGTCTCACTGCAGCCCCCAGAATGTTCACCAAATGTATGGCAGTAGTCACCGCTCACCTGAGATGGTTGGGATTCCAGGTGTTTCCGTATCTATTCTGGCTCCTCACTGCCACTACCAAGCATCAACTTATTCATGAGAGGGACACAACCTTAGATGTCTGCAATCAGTTGAGGATTACCATCAACTCAGAAAAATCTGCCTTTATCGCCATTGCAACAGACCGTCTTCATAGGGGCAGAACTAAACACAGTTTCAATGACATTGTCTGCCTCCAGAAAGAATTTCTCTCTTACAAAAACAAGTATTAGACCTGCTTCCAAGGAAAAAAGCCCCAGTCTCAATGGTACTCAAATTGCTAGGGTCGATGGTGGCAGAAATCATTGCCATTCCCCTCGCTCGAATGCACATGTGAATTCTACTATGGCTCCTATTCTCTCAATGGTCCTTCAGGAACTTCCAATGTCACACCAAATTATCATAACAAATAAGTGCAAGAAGGACCTTCAATGGTGGCTGATGTCTCAACATGTATCTCGGGGACGTCCGTTCATTCTGCCCAATCCCATAGTCACGGTGACCACGGATGCTTCCTTGATTGGGTGGGGGGCATTATCAGGGAAGAACAGCCCAAGGCTCGTAGAAGAAACACGAGGCTCATCTGCATATAAATGTCCTGGAGATGAGAGCGGTACTTCTAGTGTTGCAGTCCTTTCAAAACACTCTACCTTTGGGAACAATTGCAATTCAGACAGACAACATGTCAGTGGTCTGGTACAGCAACAAACAAGGAGGAACCAAATCTTACCCTCTGTGTTAAGAGGCCTGGAAAGTATGGCAGTGGGCAATCTCCTCCCAGCACTTTCTGATAGCAATGCACATCCCAGGGAAATCCAGTGTGATAGCAAAAAAGCTGAGCAGGGCAATCCTACTGGCTCACGAGTGGTCCCTAAACCAACAAGTAGCGGAACGGATATTCTGCAGGTGGGACCAGCCTTGCTGGGATCTTTTTGCAATCCCAACAAACACGAAATGCAGCAGCTACTTTGCCCTAATTCCCCTGCCGGGGGAAGCCCCAAGGGATGCACTGGTGCACAATTGGCCCCATGGGTCTCCTTTATGCATTTCCTCCCTTCCCTCTGATTCTCAAGGTATTACAGAAAGCAAAACTTCTGGGAAGGACCATGATCCTAATAGCCCCTTAGTGGCCTCAGCAAATTTGGTTTCCCTTCCTCCAGCCTCATCTCTTGGAAGAACCCTGGATCCTGGACCCAGTTCTGGATCTATTGACCCATTCATCGGGGGCTCTTCATCCTTCTCTTCATTCCCTCAAACTGACAGCTTGGCTGCTCCAATTCCCACAATAGCCAGGATTTACAACCTTTCAGCTGAGGCCCAGCATATTATTACATCTTCTCATAATCATCGATCAGAAAGTTATATATTAGTAAATGGAAGAGATTTTCCTTATGGGCCTCCCAGAATGATGTTGATCCTTGCCTAGCTCCGATCCCATCTATATTGGAATTTCTAACTAAACTGTTCAATGAAGGAGCAGCTGCAGCTACCATTAGTGTTCAACTGGCAGTAATCTCAAACTTTCATCTTGGCTTCCAAGGCTCCAATGTCATGTCGCATCGACTTGCTAAAGCCTTTCTTAAAGGGGCCATTTATTTGAGGCCACCAATCAGAGCTCCAGTCATGCCATGAAATCTAAATTTTGTTCTCTCCAGAATCATATTACCTCCTTTCGAACCAGCCTTGTCCTGTCCTTTGAAATTCCTTTCATGGAAGACTATTTTTCTGATAACCATAACTTCTGCTCGGAGGATTTCTGAACTACAAGCCTTGACCATCAAACCTCCTTATCTGATTTTCCATAATGACAGAGTTTCGCTCAGAACTAATCCATCCTTTTTACCAAAAGTTTGTTCAGAGTCAAATCTTAACCAATCTATTGAGTTGCTAGTTTTCTTTCCTCAGTACACAAATAGGATGGAATACATACTGCGCAAACTTGATGTTCATAGACATCTCTGATTTTATCTAGACAAAACAAAACAATTCAGATCAATGGATCAGCTCTTTGTTTCCTTTTCAGAGTCAAAGAAGGGTGCTCCAGTGACAAAAGTAACCGTGTCATGATGGCTATCAGATTACATTTCCTTCATTTATAATTCAGAAAATGCTCCCTTGCAATAAAAAATAAAGGCCCACTCTACTAGACCTGTTCATTAGCTTTTTTTTTGCAAGGTTACCATTAGATTCTATTTGTGCAGCAGCTACCTGGTCAAGACCTCATACCTTTATCACTCATTACAAAGTAGACAAGGCCTCCAGGGACAGGACCTCCTTTGGTTCCACAGTTCTGAGGAATATTCTCCTGTAAGCCACCCGAGAAAGATGGTGCTTGGGATGCTACCCATCAGTAAGAATGAACGGCGAGATAGAACAACTTAACATAAAGAAGTTATGTACTCATCATAACATTCCATGTGAGCTGTTCATCTCGCCATCATTCTTATGTCCCACCTTCCAACCCCCATCCAGTCTACTTGAGGTCCATCTCCTTTCTTATAGGGTGCTTTGTCTCTTATCCAACTCGCTGAGTGGCATATTTATACTACTAAGTAGTCAGGCAGCAAACAAGATCTGAGGGAAGATCGGGGTGCATCATGGGATAGGGAGTTGGCCTCGAGCTAGTTAAAGACCTTGACCTTTTGCAGGTGGCCGAGTGAACCCATCAGTAAGAATGAAGGTGAGATGAACAGGTCACATGAAACGTTATGGTGAGTACATAACTTCTTTTTTTTATTCACTTTTCTGTAACTTAATGTAGAGAGAGAATGTGTGGGGAGGGTGCAGGATATTGTGCTTTTGGGGACAGTCTTAAAAAATGTTACCTTACAACAGTTAGTTTCCTTTCAGAAGCTTTACTGTCTCACTGAGGCTCCTATACCTGCTTGTAAGGCTACCTTTTCAGCAATAACATAGAGCAGTTTTCAGTCTTCACAGTGATTGCTTCCCCCATCTGCAAGAAGAAGAACATTTTTAGGGAATCTTTAGGTGTCCCTCTGGCTCCATTACTGCCTAAGCTGCTGGTGGGTGACTCTGCTCTGTCCAAAACTGATTCCTCTGCCCATCCATTTTTTGCTGCTGGTCCCTCTGGTGTAGCTACATGGGGAAATCGGTAAGGACTGGGAGATTATCACGGCTTCTACAGCTGTAGGGTTGCCCTCACCAGGCAAGGGAAACCACTCCAGTTAGGCTTGGGAGAATAAGTGGGTGAAGGTTTACCACTTAGCTGGGATAAGGTGCTCGAATCCCAGGGTAGTGCTCCTGTTATGGGTCAGTCTTTTTCCAGGGAGTCTCCCAAAAAAAAAAAAAAGCAGAAACTTAAAAATGTTGTTTCTCTTTTTCTATAACTGCAGACAGGAAAGATTTGCTGTGATTTGCTAAAGATTACTGTCTGTCCTTAATTTGTTAAATTCTGGTTCTTCACTGCATTCTAATAATGTTTTCCTCACAGTCTGATAATCATTTCAAGGCAAACGAGCAGGGAGAAGATGAAGAGAGTGACTCCTCAGTTAATTATCCTGAAGCTGAAGTTTGTGACTGAGGAAAATGTTTCTTCAGACTTCCCACCAGAAGAACTTTTTTTTTTCTGACACTATTAACAAAATGAGAGATCTATTACAATGGGAACAGAATGAAATCATTATATCCCTATAGAAGTATGATGATTTCTTTGTTACAAGAGTTTCCTCAAATTGCAGCTGCTCCTCCTGTGTTATCTGCCTTTGAGGATGTTTTGTTAACAGCTTGCATTATGTTTGTCAGCCTCCTGCCCCTAAAAAGTGTAACAGGTTATGTAAAGTTCCACAGACATACATTTTTGTTCTGTAACCCTACATCAGATCCTGCACTGATAACATTATTTAAGTTTTCAACTGCTAAACATATTGTAGATGCTGATTCTATTCCTTCTGACAAGGATGGTAAAACTTTTTGAAGATCTGGGAAAAAATGTATTCTTCTGCAACCTAAACTTTCAGAATTTTGACCTGCCAGGCTCACGTCAAAATGTTTACTGGCTTCTGTGAAAATATGAAAAAGTTAACTGTTAACCTTCCTACATCTGAGGTTAAAACTTTTTTTGAATTCCTTAATTATGTCTGCTTCTGTATTAATCATTCTTTAAAGTGCTCTTACGGTTATGCTGATGCTGTCTCCAGAGCTGCTGCTACTAGTTCAGTTATGAGAAGATTTGCTTGGTTACACTGTCAAAACCTACCAGAGTATGACGTTTTGAATTCTTCATGGACAAAGATGTATCATTTGGGGTCTCTGCTGTTAAGCTTCTTAAAATTTTGAGGAGAGAGGGAAATTAATTGAAGGTGTTACTCACATTTTCAACTCCCCTTTTCATAGTTCAGTAAAACCTTTTCTTTAATTTCAGGATCTTTTTCTATGAAACAGAGGTAAGCAGTCTCAGCAAAGTGCTAAAATATAAAATTTCAAAAAGCAGTAGCAAGGAGACTCAAAAAAGGGGCCACCTCCTAGAGCCAAGGACCATTCAAAATGTGGGAATGGCTGTTTGCTTCTTTTGTCCCTCTCCCAGTCCTGGCAACCATCCATCTTCCACAGTGGCATAAGATAATCTCAGACAAGTATTTCCTGATGCCTATCCAGCAGAGGCACAAATGACAATGGGAATCCATTACTACTTTTCACTGGATTCCTCCTTATCTTGCAAACCAGATGTCCTTATTTTCTACATTTTAGGGATGATTGAACGTGTGTCCTTAGCTGAGAAGGGCAGAAGTTTTTAATCCAGGATTTTCTGGTGCCAAAGAAAGAATGAACATGGAGAACAGGCCTAGACCTTTCTTTTCCCAGTTTTTTGTCAAGATTCCAAAATTCAGAATGTTAATCCTTTCACACCATGTTAACTCTAGTGTCCTTCTGCAGCTTCATGTGTCCAGCTGCAGCTTCATGGTAACTTTAGACCTAAAAGATGTTTATCATTGCAGTTTTCAGGGAATTCAAGTGTGTTTTTTTGAAGATTTTCTGTGTTTGGCTCAAAATATCCATTTTTGTCTTACCTTTTGGTCTCTTCACTGTACCAAAGATTTTTACAAAGTGCTTGGCTCCAATGAGTGTTTACTATAAGCTTCAAGGTATTCGCATCTTTCCATATTAGGACAATTATCTTATATTTACAGAGACTTTTTCAGATGTTAAGACTTCCTGACGTGGATCATGAAACTACTGCACAATATGGGATTTCAACTGAACTTGCAGAAATGATCTCTCATCTCTTCTTGATCTCTCTTTTTTAATGTCTTCTAGATTCATCCCTAGAGAGAGATTTGCTTCCACTGGACAAAGTACAACAGTACAAGGAAATCTTCCTGGACTACTTCAGCTAGTCTCAGGCTTCTGCTGATGAATTCTTCCAGAGTCTAGGTTTCATTGCTTCTATGATTCTGATGATTCCCTTACCAGAATTCACATGAGAGGAGTTCAGTGGTACATCAGATCAGTCTGGACTCGTCATCATCCCTTATCTTTTTAGATTTCAATTCTGAGGTTTGTCAGAAGTGAGTTACTTTGGTGGGCGGAGCAATTATCTCTCAATCCAGGTCACACCTTCTCCTTTCATTTTCCCTTCCAATCTGTTACAGTAAATGCTTCAGACTTTGCTTAAGGAGCAGTTTCAAAAGGGGTGAAAGTGAAAAGACTGTGGAACACCAAGGACAGACAAAAGCACATAAATGTCAAAGAGCTGTTAGTAGTTATCAATGTCTTAAAAGTCTTAAATCATTTGTGGTCCCCAAGACCTCTGCAAGTTATCACAGAAAACACTACAGTGATGTGGAACATAAACAAGGGGGTATCAGATCTTATCCCCTTTGCAGACTTGCTGTGATTATCTGGGAAATAGCAACTCACCTCAGTCTGACTCTTTGGACTTCATATATTCCATCACAGCAAAATCTCAAGGCAGACAAGCTAAGCAGGAACAGGAAAGGCCCTTTTGAATGGAAACTGCACCCGAGAGTCTTCCAGGAATTGATTTAACTGTGAGGAACATCTGAAATAGATCTATATGCCTCCTTTCAAAACACACAAAGAAATTATGTTCAAGGATTCCTTAGAAACAGGTCTGGAATATAGGTGCCTTCTCATTCCAATAGATAAAAAAGTACTGCATGTCTTTCTACCCTTTCCACTGATAATTAGGGTTCTTCTAAAACCTTCAGGAAAGCCAATTGCCTGCTTGTCTCCTACAAGAGTAAAAAAAAAGAGCAACCAGTTTCAAAGCAGACATTTATCACATGGTTGTCTCATGCTATTTCTTTCTTCTGTGCTCACAAAGGCATGCCATTTCCAAGCTGGGTTAAGGCACATTTTACCAGGGCTTTGACTTCATCTATGGCTTTTTTTTGGAAAGGGGTAGACTCCAGAAATGTTCCAGAGGCAGAAACTTGGTCCTCTGTACATACTTTCACATTTCAAACTCTATTTCTTTTCCAGGTCCAGATCAAGCTTTACAAGGACCATTCTCTAAGGTCTCTTAGGTGCTTGAATTCCTTCCTCCTCCCTATATGTGTTTAAGTTTTAGTAATCTACATATATATAAATAGTTTAGGCTACTACAGCAGCAGCAGTCTAAATGCTGCATAAGTGACAGTAGATGTTCTAATAAGTCAATATTGCCACCATCTAACCTCTTACTTTTTATATACTTTCATGTATATAGTTACATTGGTTTTTGGGGTATTCCTTTCCTAGGACTTTTCCTTTCAGGGCTGTAGCTTCCCCTTCTTGAGGTATGAGTGCTGTGAAGCTTTTGGTGCCCAAACCACCTCTTATTTGACTGTCTTCAAGCCAATGGCAATTTAGGCACATGGAAAGTGCCATGAAGCTTTGAAAGCTGGGAGGTGGTCATATCCTATGCAAGGATATAACCCTTATAGCTTAGACTAGTGCAACAGTTATCATTTAGAACATCTACTGTTATGGTTAGTTTACTTACATAATTGTACTATCTTGAAGCTGTGTAAGCCCAAGCCTGTGACCTCTGAATCTTTCTACTACATATTTAAAGAAGTGGGACAAGAGCCAGGCATGAAGCCATCTGTTATATAATGTGTGTGTGTTTCTTGAGGTATTCCTGGAGTATAGTTATCTTTAGAAGAACCTAACACCTAACATGCATCCATAGTGCCTGAATCCTCAAAAAGGTCTGGTATCATCCCTGTATTGAGAATCATGAGATATGATAAAGAAAGCCAGGTACTTGATAGTTTGGAAATATTAAATGTTCCATCCTGGGAATCAGGATTATTAATTTTGAAAAACATATGGCACAATGCCATTGTGATATGTTGAAACAAACAAATGACCTTACTAAAGAGAGATCAGATATTTCCCTTAGAAAAAAATAAGTTAACCCCAACTGCTTACAAGTTTGGGGGGGTCATATGTGATCAAACACAAATAGCACAATGGATGCCTGCTTGTGGGCTGTTTTTGTGGGTCTGTTGTAAGATTTTATTATTTACTTCCCTGAAAATGATAACTGTCAAACACAACTTTTGATAAAGCTTTCCTCTTTGGAACCCCATGTCAGAAAGTTCTGCAACAATTAGAAAAAAGGTTAAACTCTGCAACACAGTAATCAGAATTCAGAATTTACTTCAGAAATTCAACAAAAATTATACAAGTAAAACTGGCCACTATAAAGTGAACAGATCAGATAGCAGTAATTGCAAAACAGAAGCAGTTCCAGAAAAAAACATCAGGCATAAAGGGGACAGCATCAGCAGCACATGGTATTCCTTGCAAGTGGGATAGGTCATTATATTATAATAGTCTGATGGCAGAATGAGATAGTAACAGTAAGCATATCTAGCCTACCATTTAAAGTGCTTCATATCCTCCAGCCTTTCCTTACCCCTCACACTTTTATTTATTTATTTTTTTTGTTTTTGTATCGTTATAAGTAGAAGACGAGGGCCATTTAACCACCAAATTGCATTGTTGCTTTCATGATAAGGACAAGAAATGTCTGGACCAAATCCCTGAATCTTTTTCACTTACAACAAGGTGCTACTTGGAAGTTATGGAATTTTCTGTGCAGTGGTGAAAAAGAACTGCTTGTAGTGAAGTATGCTAACAAAATACACAAGTACAATGCGATAGTTTGAAAATTACTCAAGTTTTAATAAAACTTCGGGATATCCCTGTGTCCATCCAAGGTAGAAGTAAAAATTGTCAGACCACTCACTTCAGAAGCAGTGCATATAAATTCTCAGTGACCACTCATAAAATAGATATGTTTCCCTTCCTGGCAGCAAACTCCCTACAAGTGAATATACTGATGACATATTAGCTGGTACCAGCTGTTCTGTCCTTCTTCTCCTAAGAAGCCTTAGTGTCAAGATGCTAGAACTGTTTTAATATATCTTCTGTCTGAATAAAGAGTTGTATATTGTTTACTAGCTGCTGCATACACTACAGTTAGTAGGTTCCTTGTTTGGTATCAGTGTCTTCTGTCAGCCAGCTATCTGACCTGCAGGTTATCAACACCCTATGGACGGCACAGTGGTGCAGTGGTTGCATTGTCACCTCACAGCAAGAGGTTCTCCAGTCCAATTCTCTGCTGGGGTGGTTTCTGTGTGAAGTCTGCATGTCCTCCCTGCGTTCATGTGGGTCTCCTTCGGGTGCTCTGTTTTTTTGCCACATTATAAAGACATACATCCAGAAAGTTTCTTCCTGGACCTCCTCTGAAAATTGGCTTTGTTCCAAATTGGACTTACCCAGTAAACAAATGTTAAATAAATAAATAGTAACTGGCTTAAGATAAATACTGTAGGTTATAATATCATCAGCAGAGGAATGACAGCTACATATGAAAAATGTGTCTTGTGACACAGGTTTATCACAAAGGACATTCCTAAATGATTCCTAGTAGTAGAGTATTTACCCTGAAACATATTTACATGTACAGGAGCACATAGGTGACTGTAACATCTGTCTATGTTTTGTAGGAGACATCTGTTAGTCCATGAAGCTCAGGCTATGTATACTGTTCTCAATTGCTGCAGATAAAGCATATCGAATAACATGCAGACCAAGCCAAAATGTGTTTGTTCTGCTGAAGTTCTGAGTCAGCTGTCTGAACACATCCAGTTTTGTTTTTTTTTTTTTGTTTTTGCAATGCACATCCATGATAAAATATAAGGTGGTCACCATGGGTGCAGACCTGTACAATATGACAGTCAAGCATTGGTGGCTTTCCAGTCTGGAGTGTTTGAGACCTTCCCCAAGAACTTTGGACAGTTGAATGGGAACAGCAATGGAATAAACAACCAGATACCTTTTAGGAACTGGAGGAGGGCACAAGTGTGTGAGCGATAAATACTCTACTTTTTTCCAATGCATAAGTTGTACAGGATAAACATATTTGATGTAATATGCTATGGGTATTACAAGCACACAGAGAAACATGATGTCAGCACTGGTGTGGTACCCCTGAATACCTTGTTATCCTTGACAATTCTGTGGGCTCTCTTATTTTGGGTGTTTTTCACTACAAAGTTACCCTGACCAGGCATTAGACTTGCAAGGATTCTTGCTTCACACGCTGGCAGTCTTTTTTAGATATTTAGTTATTTGGTGACAGTATTGTTTCCATAGTACAGTTCATTCACAGTGCTTTGTAAGTCTTTTGGAGTCTGTCCTGCTTACTTGAGGTGGTAGTGCTCACTCCAGCATGTCAGTAAGTACATCATTAGCCTTCTCCAAAAATGTGTATGCCAGGAATATTTGTGAGATTAATTTTTGGACTTCCATGCTCACATCATAGCATTCCACACTGAATGTCAATTGTAGATGATGAGCAGTATTTGTTTTGTCATTCTTATAGGGTATACTGTAAAACAGCCATCTATTGCTAGGACTAGAGGATACCCTAGTTGGTAATGTCCTGGGTGTTCCTATAATTACTGTGACAATGATCCTTGGGATGAACACAACAGAATTAGATGCTTGACTATCAGGATGTGTAGGATAGGGTACGCCACTTTTGTCACCTCGGCCCTTCTCATGTTATGTATCTTGAAGTCTTTTTAAGCTTTTGTATCAGTCAGTACTTAATGGTAAGGCTGTTTAGTTGGCTATGTTACAGGTTTAACCCATGAGATGGCTGTAGTTATTGGTTGCTGTCTTAGGTCCATAGGTAGGTACTAGGCTATTGGCCCAATGTCCTACGTAAGCCTAGCCAACAAGGTTCTCTGTCTTTTGCCACCCAAGAAAGTTATTTTCCTTTCTTCACTTTTTTACACTTTAAAAGGAACCTGGATGACTGGATGGGAAACAGAAAGTACACCCATAGGATCCCACCTGTGTCCCTGATGGACAGGGGAAACAGGCGCTTACATTGTGGGAACATGGGTGAAATTCTTGGCTAGGCTTATAAGGGCCTCCGGGCCAATAGCCTAGTATCATCCTAGGAACCTATATAATAGTGGTTTGATGCAGACAGACAGGTTACTTAGTACTATTATTTCTCTTTCTTTGCAGACTTCCTTGGTTTTACCTTTTCCAATAGCACTTGGTGTTTTGTCTCTGCTTCTGTTCTGGGGCTTGGAAAAGATGAAACAGTTGCATAGTTCTGTCTCTTTCAAAACCTTACTTCCTCTAATTTTAGTAGATCAAGACCATAGTTCATATGGCCTTAGGAACTCCAGCTGCTGAAAATATATAAAAAGGGGTTTGTTACTACCTTAGCCAAAAATCCCATGCATCTGCAAAACCCCTACAGCAATTATTCTGGTATTCAGACATATACTATTTTGAAGGCTATAGTCCTGTAACTTGTGCTTTATGATAAGAACTTCCCTAAATTTCATTATTCTACATTTGTAAACAGTCTCATTTGCAGCTTATTAAGCCACTCAGAATGCTTCTGCTCTTGTGTGTCTCCCTGCAAGGTTTATATATATATATATATATATATATATATATACACACACACACACATATACATATATATATATATATATATATATATATATAGAGAGAGAGAGAGAATGGCAAGAGTTCCTCTTTGAAGGACTTCCAAGATAGCTGCACACTGAGTAGCAGCGTAATTCTAGCTCTCTCAGTGTAAAAACAGAAACTCAGCAGAGAAGGCCAGTAGACTTGTGTTTATGGGTGAATTTTAGTAACAGGCTAGTGAGAGTACTGCCTGTTTGTTATTAAAAAACAAATACAGATAACCTGGAAAAGAATCCACTACAAAAAGTGAGGAAGAAACACTGACTGGTAAAAGTGCTGTAGCTCTTCAACAAAAAAGCAATGCAACATTCAGACATGAATTCTAGTAACCTACAGGAAGGCATAAGACAATTGCACACAGACCTGGTTAAAATAAATGAAACACTGATGAAGTATATCAACACAAACAACAAAAGGCTGTAAAAAATGGAAGAATCTTTAAACAAATATTCAGATGAGGTGATACAGCTGCAAAATGTAGAGGTCAAAATGAAGAAAAGGGTAGTTGAATATGAGACTGCTCTTGAAGATAAGTTTCAAAAAATAATAGAATTAGGGGACTGAGCACGTAGGGAAAACTTGAGATTTTTCAGCTATATCAGAGAAGCTGGAAAAGTTCTCCGCATCAGTATGTGTGAATGTGGTGAATGTGGAAGAGAAGTGAAGAAGAGAGTACAGGCAGGGTGGAATGGGTGGAGAAGAGTGTCAGGAGTGATTTGTGACAGACGGGTATCCGTAAGAGTGAAAGGGAAGGTCTACAAGAGTGTAGTGAGACCAGCTATGTTATATGGGTTGGAGACAGTGGCATTGACAAAAAGGCAGGAGTCAGAGCTGGATGTGGCAGAGTTAAAGATGTTAAGATTTGCAATCGGTGTGACTAGGATGGATAGGATTAGGAATCGGTATATTAGAGGGTCAGCTCATGTTGGACAGTTTGGAGACAAAGCAAGAGAGACGAGATTGCGTTGGTTTGGACATGTGCTGAGGAGGGATGATGGGTATATTGGGAAAAAGATGCTAAGGATGGAGCTGCCAGGTAAGAGGAATAGAGGAAGGCCTAAGATAAGGTTTATGGACGTGGTGAGAGAGGACATGCAGGCGGTTGGTGTGACAGAGCAAGATGCAGAGGATAGGAAGAAATGGAAAGAGATGATCCGCTGTGGCGACCCCTAACGGGAAAAGCCGAAAGAGAATGATGATGATCAGAGAAGCTGGAAAAGACTGCATTATTTTTATGAAAGCATAAATAAACAACTGGATTGGTATTCCACATCCGAAGTATTTAGTTGAAAGGGTACATCCTGTGTATGCTCCAAAGCTGGCTATGAGAAAACAATTATGGCAGAAGAACAAAGTACTAAAAGTGTGAGACAGCAGAGTGTTTGTGGATAATGATTACTCATTGTACATCAGGGAGAAGAGAAGCAAATTTATTCCACTATTCAGGGAATGTTGAGATGCAGGTATGAGATTCAGACTGCTGTACCCAGCTGTCTTCAAAGTATTCTTCTCTAGAGAGACAAAATCATTTTTTGATGAAGTACATGCAAAGGAGGAAATACATTTTTCCTACAAAAAGTGAGCTTTGAAACAGAAAGAGATTCTGCTTCTTGTTCTTCTGATAATAAAGACAACAGAGAGAGAGACTGTACCTGTGAAACTTTTTCCAGTGTTTCAACAGAAAATGTTGGAGTGAAGGAAGGGGGCATGAAATTTAACTAGAAGAATCGCAAATATGTTGGAAGTGAAGCAGAAACAGGATCTGGGACATGTAGATGAGCAGTAATAAAACCAGTAACATAATGTGGGATTACAATGCAATAATTATATGTGTGAAATATGACAGAACAAGAAAATCTGGAAATATTGGACTTTTTCAGAATTTGTTGGACTTCTGGGGGAATCTAAAGCATATGCCCTACTTTGTCATTAATGTTCAAAAATGCTTTGGGGGGTTGAAGAGGAGGGAGAAAGTTAACTTTGAGTAAAGAAATTGTTTTTGTTACTAACACTATTTTTGAGGTGTATGGTTTTCTTTGCATGCTATAAAATAAAGTTTTCTCAGTTTTTTTAAGTGTAATGGTGATTGTAAACAGATGCTGTTTTTTTTCTTTTCATTCTCCATTCTCTATTTCTTCTTGTTTAGTTTTAAGAAATGTAGGCAATGCAATGAAAAAAAACCTGGTTAGAAGAGCATGACAAAAGAAAAATAATATGCTTTTTCTCATTCTTACATGGGGAAATGAAGGTATTAAGGACCTTAGATTGATTTAGTAACAAGTTTTAAGAGTAGGTAAGTAAATGAAAAATAATATTGAATATTGTGAGGCTTTTTTCTAGCAAATATGTGTATGCTTAGTAGCAATTCTGCAACTGTTCATGTTTCCATGGAAACAATCTGATAAAGAGAAACTGGCTGCCTTGTTCTCATGTCTCCATTTAAACAATCTGATAAAGAGAAACTGGCTGTAGTCTGGAGAGTGATTGGGGAAGGAAAAACTGAGAAGAGAAATTTGCTAGGAGATAACGTTCTCTGAAAACATTCAGGGGTTTTCCTAGCTGGGAGAGCTATAAAGAAAAGACAAAACCAATTAGCACTTAGTAGAAGCACAGGCTGCACCATGCATTTTAGCATGTCTGTTTTTTAGATTAATTCAAGTATGTGAGCGTGGCTGTCAGTTTGGGACTTTTGTTCCCATTAGGAGGGCAAAACTTCAGTATTTGAAGATATACCTAGGTTTGTGTGTTAGTATTAAGTTAATAGGTTTTAGGTGAGTATTGGGGGTGTGTTTGTTTTTTTGTTTGAAGGCTTTCAATAAAACAAAAACATTTTGTAAGATGTGACATAGGCTTAAATGAATATGACAAGAAACAACTGTATAAAAGTTCAACCTGTCAAACAATGTATGTATGTATGTAACACAAAAGCTGGAACTAGACATATAACAAAAATGGTGTTACACACAAAACGGGGGGAATAATAACTTTTTAATGCAACAATGCTTTCTGTAATGTATTTAAATATCAATGGTCTCACAGATAAATATAAAAAAGAAAGAGTAGTGAACTATATTAAATATGTAGAGTGCAAATAGCTATGTTACAGGAGATAGAAAGAACTGAATGTGTGAATTTGATAACGAAAGGTTTCTGGATGTTTATTCAGCAGAATATCCAAGATAAAGGAAAAGAGGAGTACTTAAATTAATTGCAAGAGGAGCTCCAGTAGTGGTGGAGGATGATAAAAAGGTAATAATAGCAGATCTGTAGTGCTAGAGGGCTACTGGCAAGGGAGGAGGATTACACTTGCATGTATTTATATTCTACCTAAAACTGCTATAATGGAACTTAAGAAAATTCTGGGAGAAATCAGCTTTCGTCAAGGATTACTTATAGGTGGGGACTAGAATGTGATTTGTGATAGTGAAGATGTGTTTGGGGGGCCCAGAAGGGAAAGTATAACAATGGAGGATAGATTTTTGAAGAAATTTATGAAAATATTTGGCATGGGAGATGTGAATTCAGTAATAGGAGCTGAGAGTGAATTTGTGTATTATTCCCCAAGATATAAAAACTGGGCTAGGCTAGACTGAATTTACATTTCACAGGAACATGTACATTTAATTGAAGGTCTTGATACATACCCAATAACTATTTCAGATCCTGCTCCAATAATAACTAAAATAAAAACACAGGGTAATGAAATAGAAATGAGATGCTGGTGCTTTCCCATCTGTCTGTTGAAAAGAGAGGAATTTAAAGAATGGGTGGTGCAGATTATTCAGGGGCTATTAGAGATGATAGAAATTTCTTCTGAAAATATAGCTAGGGAGTGGGATAAAATTAAGGTGGAGTTTAAAAATAGGCCAGAAATAAAAGAAAGGGAGCTATGGTTAAGAAGTAACAATAATTATTTGGAGGGACTGACAAATGTTGAAGTATTGCAGAATAGGGGGAATCTCACAGAATAAGAAAAGGATTAACTGTAGAATGCTAAGCAGAAAATAAGGGATTACTTCAATAATATGCACAAGTTTTGATAACAGTAGGGCACAAAATCTTTTAGTACAATGACTCAGGCAACAGAAAGTAGAAAGGGCTGTCGCCAAGCTTAGGGAGTCTATAACAAGGAAGGTAACGAGATCCTGTAGAGGTATTAGAAATATTTTGGAAACTCTGTGTAAGTCTATATAAAGCAGAGAAATATGGAAATGAAAAAAAAAAAGATACAAATGGAAATGTTTATGGAAGAATTAAATATGACAAGGTTAGAGGTAGTTGAGGAGATGAGATAAAAATTGTGATGTATTGCCAATCTACAGGAAAGTCCCCAGGAATAGATGTTATTCCTGTTGAAGTTTGCAAGCTAGGAGAGAAAAAAAAAACTGATAAAGATCTGGAAGGTTTAGTTTAGCAGTATTTTAAGAGGGGGAGAAGTACCAACATCCTGGAAAAAAGCAGTGGTAGCTGTAATACCTAAAGAGGGTAAAGATCCATTGGACCCAGCTTCATACAGGTCCATTTCAATACTAAACCATGATTATAAAGTGTTCATGTCTCTAATGGCTAAAAGAATGACAACAGTAATGCCAAAATTGATAGATATGGAATAATGTGGTTTTGTGGAGGGGAGGTAAACATTTGACAACATTAACATTGATGATCCAGATGGAGGGAGAATGTAAGAAAGTTGTTGGTTGGTCTTGATGCAGAGAAAGCATTTGACAGAGTAAGCTTGGACTTTATTAGCAGGGCAATGGAAGCATTTGCATTTCCTGAAAAAACCTGTAAGGTAGATTAGGAGGATGTATATGAGGGGTCAGAGGTGAAAATTAAAGTGGGTGGGGTCCTCTCTGATAATTTCTGCTTGAGCAAAAGAACCAGGCAGGGGTGTCTCCTTTCTCTTTTTTTGTTTGCATTATATTTAGAAATACTGGCAAAGAAAATAAGGGACTCAGAAATTCAAGGAAATAATTGGTATAGTAGTCAAGAAAAGCTGGCTTTATTTGCAGATGATATTATTTTGTACCTGACAAAACCAGAAAAAGATATTACAGTGTCGTGGAATATTTTGAGACAGTTTCATATTGTTTTGGGATACAAAATTAATGAAGCTAAAACAAAGGCAGTAGTGGTAAATTATGTACCCACCACACACAAATTGGTTCTGCAATATCTGTATTTATATGGATATGGTAAAATGAAGTATTTAGGAATATGGATTAAAAAGTATTTAGGAATATGGATTAAAAATTATTCTGGTTTGACTGCTAAGCATATGCAGGAAGAACCAAAACAAAAGGTAATACAAAAACTGAGAAAAATGGAAGCTTTGTTATATGGATATGGATAGTAAGATACAAGCAGTCAAAATGTTTTCGTCCCTTTAGTCTTATACACAGGTCAGGTATATTTTTATCAACCAGAGGAGATGTTGTGGATAGCAATTAAAAAAGAACTAAAGGACTTGACTGAAAGAGTCAAGTGGGATAAGACGATTCTGCCAGTGGAACAGGGCAGATTGGGATTACCCAATTTGAAGGGGTATTTCAGAGTTGCACAGTTAAGGCTCCTATACATAGCACAAGCAGAAAACTATAATTCAAAGTAGAAAGGGATAATGTTGAAATGAGGTAGAAGCTCAAGAAACAAGGAGAGATTGGGGTTTGGATGCAGGCCTTTAAGGAGAATAACAATAATCATGCAGAATATTACATCCATAAAGTAGCAGAAAGTGTTCTAAGCACTACGCCAGTGTGGCAATGGAGAAACAGATTCTGCCGATAGGGATGACTGCATTTAGGGATATAGACAATATGTAAGAGAGGGCCCGAATTTATTGGAGAAAACTGGCAAAGGAACCAAGGTATTGGGAGCAAATAACTAGAGAGGGAAAGGTACTAGAGTGGGAAGAGGCCAAGAATTTATTCGGACTGCAGATTAGAGATTGTGTACACTGTCAGTGATTGATATCAGAGTATAGGCAAAGAGAAAGAAATAGGGGGGTCCTAAATGAAAGACCAGCACTGGTAGAGCTTTTAGTAGAATCTAGAAGAGTAGCTGCCATTTAAAAAAGGAATAATTAGTAGAGCATATAAAATGTTGCATGATAACTATAAGAATCAATCAGAGGAGGTCAGAAAGGATTGGGAAGGGAGAGATTGGATAAACAATTCACAAAGAAAGAATGAGAGATATATGTATGTCTCCCAAATATGCAACAGAATCTAGAGTTAGGCTTTTTGTTTGAAAATGTTTACATAGATATGTTATACACAAGTGTACTCCAATGAATTTTTCTTCAAGTAGACAGCAAATGTTGGAGGTGTGAAGGGGAAAAGGCGGTACTTTGGAACATATGATGTTATGTGATCCTATCTCGCCTACATTCTGAACTGATGGGTTCGGAGCCGATCCCTCGGCTCCGACTCGGCTCGCTTATGCTATAGAGCAAGGCCTCTAATTGGCTGAGCTATCTTTATCCCAGGATGCACCACCACTAATCCCCCAGATCTCATTTGCCGCTATCAAGCTTAGACATGGTCTCAACATTGGCTGGGCTAAGTACTATTTATTTAGGCTTTTCCTGTCACAAATTTCCTTCTTTTAAACCCAAAAGCTGTTCTAACAGCTATTGTTGTCATATCAGTGTGTTTGGTGAATTTTCGTTAAAAAATTTGTGATTTTTTTTAGTCAGGGAAGGTTTCCCGTTTTAGTTAGAGGGGCCTTCCCCTGTTGCTTTGCTGGTTGTACATCTTTCTTGGGTCAAGCACCTGTTTAAGTTAGAGGGTCTTGACTCTCTTTATCTTTTTGTCTGTTTATCTGTTTAGTGTGTAAAAAAAAAAAAAATACATATATATTTTGAATTTGTTGAAGTTGTTGTATTCAACTTTGTCTTTGGCTAAATTTAGTGTTTCTTCACTTAAGAAAGTTCTGTGGTTAAAACAGTTATGTCTAAAGAGCACAAACCCTGCGGGTTTAAGAAATGCACGAGGTGTGGTTTTAAAATGTCCATAACGGACAACCACGCCTCATGCGTCTATTGCTTAGGTGCTAAGCACTTACAGGAGTCGTGTAGTGTGTGCCACGCATTCTCTTCCAGAGTCCTCCAGGAGAGGAAAAACAAATTAATCCTCAAGGGATTAATCAAGCCTTCCTTTGAGGAGGCTTTATCTTCCTCTTAGTCTCCTTCTAAAAAGAAAAAAGCGTCGGCTCCGACCAGTCAGTCGGAACCGACCGCTAAAAAATCTAAGCAGACTTCTCCATCGGCTCCATGGACTTCGGAGCCGAGGTCGGAATGGTCTGCCTCGATGCCTCCAGCCTCGACCCCTCTGGTTTCGGAGCCGAGGTCTGGGGCATCGAGAGGCGGGTCACCCTCATTGGCTCCACTGATATTGGAGCCGATCAGGGTTACCGGCTCAGACTCTTTCCCCCTCGGAGCCGAAGTCCTTATCGGCACCGAGGGAAATTTCCTTGAAACTTTCCTCGGAGCCGATAGTTGTTGAGTCCTTTCGGAGCCGGTCCCCGAGCCCTTCGGAGCTGATGGAGAAATCGGTTCGGGCCTGATCAGTATCCTCTAGGTCATCCAAGATGTCTGATTTGGACATCGACAGGGTGCTCCTTCGACTCTTCCAGTCTCCGGTGTTCCAAAAGCTAGTTTCGGCTCCAGCCCATTTGGCTTCGGAGCCGATGGTTCACTCCCATACTGTGGTTCCTCCTCCAACAGCTTCGGCACCGTTGGAGCCGGTGCTGGTGGAACCTGTGGAGGTGTTAGGGTCAGGCCCGACCCTTGCTCCAACTCCGGCTCTTGGGTCGGAGTTCAGTACACGGACTTCTTCCTTCGGCCCTGGGGGGGAGGCTTCAGGATTGATGCTCTCGGTCCCAAGTCTCCCTCTTGGTGCGTCGGCGGCGGGAGTACCGTCCACTGTCGTGGCCACGGAGGTGGGACCCTCCCAGGATTCTGGTGGTCCCGCCTTCAGGGCTATGAGGAGCGCTTTAGCCAAATCTTCCTTGGCTACCTCCACGGTTTCCCCAGCTACCTCCCTGCATACGGAGACTGGGTCGTTGGCAGTCCCCCTGTCTTTAGACAGCGCAGCCCCCGGGCCTCAGGTAACCCCCGCTGGGGTTTCTCCCCCTCCTGGAGGTCCTTCTGAAGCCTCTTCAGAAGAATCCCCCAGGAAAAGTTCGTGCAAGAGGAAGCACGTTGACTCCCCTGATGAGTCTTTGACATCTGACACTGATCTCGATGATGCAGAGGGGTCCCCTAAGTCGTCCTCGGATGATGTCTCCTTTGCAGACATCCTAGAAGCCCTAAAACAGTGAGGCGGCTGGCAGTCCAAACCTCCCTCTGCTGATGAGTCGGTGTTCCTGAAGGCCTTCGGGGCACAGCCCTCCACCTCCTGGGTGTCTCCGCCCTTCGACGAGCTCTTGGATTTGATCTGTCGAAGGGTGTGGGAACACCCAGACTCTGTGGAACCGGTGCCTGCTCGTCCGAACAAATTTCTCTCGGCGCCCCCTGATAGAGAGTTCCTTACTAAAGGTGTGGCTGTAGATGCTTTGGTGGTGGCATCTGCTACCCAGCAAGATGTAGCAGAGGCTTCTACGTCCGTCCAGCCTCCTAATAAGGAGTCTAGGAGCATGGATCGGTACGGAAAGCGCACCCTTAGTTCAGCGGCCTTTACACTGAGGTCCTTGAACTACCTGACGCACTTTACCAGATTTCAGAGGGATCTGATTAAGGAGCTATCCGATACCCTCTTGGGTAACCTGCCTGAGGAGCTGGCCCAGACAGTTGGTTCTCAGCTGGCTACAATGTCGTCCATTTCGAACTCATCCATGAGGCTCATTTCGTATGCGGTCGAAGGGGCGAGTAGAGCGGGTACAGGCATTGCTCTACGGAGACAAGCCTGGCTCCGCCTGTGTCATTTCGCGGAGGCCTTTAAGTCTTCATTTGCCGACGCCTTTGATGGGTCCTCCTGTTTGGACCCAAGGTAAAAGACACACTAACCCGCTGTGAACAGGAGGGTAAGACTCTGACTGCCGTAGGGGCACGATTTTCCACTCCCTTTCGGCCTTATCCCAAGGCTAAAAGAGGAGGGAAAATGTGGTTCCGTAGATCTCAGAAGCCTTACCCCTCTCAGCAGGAAGGTTCCCCTTCCAGAGGCAGATGAGGGGGAAATTCATCCGGAAGACGCCGTCCCAGAGGTGGCAGAGGCCCTCGCAACACTGGAGACTGCGAGTCCTTTCGTGGCTCTTCAGCCTTTCATAGTCCCTGAGGGATTGCCCGGCTGTGCTGCTCCGGAGCCAGTCAGGGGTCATTTCTCGAAGCATCTGAAGGCCTGGGAAGGGATCACTCAGGACCGATGGGTGCTTCGGATTATCGCCAGAGGTTACTCCATCCCATTCTCTCACCCCCCCCAGTCCAAAAAAATCCCGGACCCGCCACCCAGTCAACGGGATACCGCAGCCTCAGAAGTTTCAAAGCTGCTGCAAAAAGGAGTCATCCAACCGGTCCTCGCAGACCAGATCGGATTAGGGACTTACTCAAGATTCTTTTTGGTGCCAAAAAAGACCGGGGACTTGAGGCCCATTTTGGACTTCAGCATCCTAAACCGTTCAGTCAGAAAGTCCAAGTTCCGAATGGTCACTCTACAAACCATTCTCCCATTGCTGGAGAAAGGTGTTTGGATGTGCTCCATAGATCTCAAGGATGCGTATTATCATATCAGGGTACATCAAGTGTCCAGGAGACATCTGCGCTTCAGCCTAGGAGGCAGTCATTTTCAGTTCCGTGCGCTGCCCTTTGGTCTCACCACAGCCCCCAGGGTGTTCACCAAGTGCTTGGCAGTAGTGACTGCTCACCTGAGAAGTCTAGGATTCCAGGTGTTTCTGTATCTAGACGACTGGTTCCTAACTGCCACCTCCAAGCATCTACTTCTGCGGAGCCTACAAGCCACTATATCACTGGGCAATTCCCTTGGAATCACCTTCAATTGGCCAAAGTCTGTGTTGCGGCCATCTCAACGAATAAGATTCATAGGGGTAGAGATAGACTCAAACCAAATGCGGGTCTATCTACCTACAGACAGAATTCAAACCATACAAAATCAAGTTCAAGCCTTACTTCCCAGGTCCAAAGCCCCAGCCAGAATGGTCCTGCAGCTATTGGGATCCATGTCTGCCACGGTTCTTCTAGTCCCCTTGGCAAGGTTGCACATGAGAATCCTCCAGTGGCTTCTTTCAACTCAGTGGTCCTTTCAGGAACTCCCTCTCAATCACCTCATATGGATCACGGAATCTTGCAAACGGGACCTTCGCTGGTGGCTAGTGCCCTCCAATTTGGATCAGGGACGACCCTTTGTTCTTCCTCCTCCGGTGGCCACTTTGACCACGGACACCTCCCAGATGGGGTGGGGGGGTGCATTCCCTGGGCAGGTCAGTCCAAGGCAAATGGCACCCAGAAGAGACTCTTCTTCATATCAACATCCTAGAAATGAGGGCAGTACTCCTGTCCCTTCAAGCCCTTCACGATTATATCCCTCAGGGCGTAATTGCTGTTCACTCAGACAACATGTCAGTTGTCTGGTACCTGAACAAACAGGGAGGGACCAGATCCTATCCTCTTTGCAGAGAAGCCATGAGAGTTTGGGAATGGGCAGTCTCGACCAAACACTTCCTAGTGGCTACTCACATACCGGGCAAGTCCAATGTCATAGCCGACAGATTGAGCAGAACCATCCTCTCTCCTCACGAATGGTCTCTGAATATGACAGTTGCAAGTCAGATTTTCAGCGAATGGGGAGTTCCATGTTGCGACCTCTTCGCGACTCCTCTGAATGCGAAGTGCGAAGAATTTTTCTCCCTAACCCCGGCTCCGGGGAAGAGCCCCATGGACGCATTAGTCCATCCTTGGCCCACCGGCTTGCTTTATGCCTTCCCTCCAGTTCCTCTCCTCCCCAGGGTGATTCAAAGGCATCTCTTGGGGAGCAAAATGATCTTAATTGCTCCTTACTGGCCTCGTCAAGTGTGGTTCCCCTATCTTCGGAAACATGCTCTGGAAGGTCCATGGTTCCTGGACCAGGTCCCAGACCTACTGGTTCATCAGTCGGGACTATTCCACCAGTCCCTACACACCTTAAAATTGACGGCCTGGCTCCTCCTCTTCCAACGATAGTCAGGAGTCATACATTGGATCCAGATGTTGTGCACATATTATCTTCAGCCCATAAGTCTGCTACAAAGAAACTGTATTCTAGCAAATGGAAAAGGTTTGCTATTTGGGCTCAACTCCGGGGCCTGGACCCCATTTCTATTCCCGTGGCAGAAGTACTAAAATTTCTGACCTCTCTTTTCAATCAAGGCTCTTCAGTTTCTACCATCAAAGTACAATTGGCAGCAATTTCTAATTTTCACGAATCCATAGACCCACCTTTAATGAGCAACAGATTGTGTAAGACCTTCTTGAAAGGTGCTGCTCTATTAAGACCTCCGATTTCTCATCCTGCACCTCCATGGGATCTCGATATAGTGTTACGCGCCTTGACTTCTTTCCCCTTTGAACCGGCAGCTACCTGTGATCTAAAGTTTCTATCATGGAAGACAGCCTTTCTGGTGGTGATTACTTCTGCCAGAAGAGTTTCAGAGCTTCAAGCTTTGTCAGTGAAACCCCCGTACTTGGTTTTTCATAAAGACAGAGTATCCCTCAGACCAAATCCTTCCTTTGTTCCTAAAGTTTGATGTTATGTGATCCTATCTCGCCTACATTCTGACTGATGGGTTCGGAGCCGATCCCTCGGCTCCGACTCGGCACGCTTATGCCAAAGAGCGAAGTCTCTTATTGGCTGAGCTTACTATATCCCAGGATGCACCACTACCAGTCCCCCAGATCTCATTTGCCGCTAACTTGCGAAGACGTGGTCTCGAGCTGGCTGAGCTGAGTAGTATTTTACTTACTTTTTTCTGTCAGAAAATTGCTTTTCCTGTCATAAAAAGCTGTTTTAACGGCTACTCTGTGCTTTGTGTAGTGATTGGAGTTTTTTTTGTGAAAACTTGTAGAGTGATTGGGCGTTGGTTTCTGATTTCAGGCCTCCTTCATCTGTAGGGCCTTTCCCAGTCAGTCAACCCCTCTCAAACCTTTGGGGTTTCAGATCCCCTTGAGTTTTTTCTTGTTTGGATTGTTAAATCGGCAGTTGTAAACTGATTTTTGTAGAGTCAGTTAAGTCAAGTCAAATTAGGATTGTGTTGTTCTTGCTGTCAGAGAATTACTGCATTATTGGTCATAATGTCTCAAAATCCTAGGCCTTCGGGCTTCAAAAAATGCACCAAATGTAATTTTAAAATGTCAATCACAGATGACCACTCTCTCTGTGTTTATTGTTTGGGTGCAAAACATTTACAAGAGTCATGCAGCGTGTGTCACGCTTTTTCCTCGAGGGTCCTCCAGGAGAGGAAAAATAAACTCATTCTTAAAGGCTTAATAAAACCCTCCTTTGAAGAAGCTTTAGCATCCTCTCCTTCTCCAGCTAAAAGAAAAAGGCGGCTCCGACCAGTCCGTCGGATCCGGCCGCCAAAAGACATAGGCAGGCTTCTCCTTCGGCTCCAAGGACTTCGGAGACGAGGGCGGAACAGTCTGCCTCGATGCCACCAGTCTCGACTCCTCTGGCTTCGGAGCCGATGGCTGGGGCATCGAGAGGCGGATCACCTTCGTCGGCTCCACTGGTCTCGGAGCCGACAAGGGTTGCCCGCTCAGACACTTCCTCCTCGGTGCCGAAGTCCTCCTCGGCACCGATGGAAACTAGTGTGGGTATTCCTTCGGTGCCGATAGTCATCGAGTCGCCTCGGAGCCGGTCCCCTAGCCCTTTGGGGCCGTTGGAGAGGCCATCTCGAACCCGTTCAGTATCCTCTAAGTCATCGAGGATGTCGGATTCGGATATAGACAGGGTGCTCCAAAGACTGTTCCAGTCCCCAGTCTTTCAAAAATTTGTTTCGGCTCCGACCCAGTTGGCTTCGGAGCCGATAGCCCATGCCCATCCCATTGCTATTCCTCCTCCGACCGCTTCGGCTCCGTCGGAGCAGGTGCTGTTGGAGCCGGTGGAGATCTTAGGGTCGGCTCCGACCCTTACTCCAACCCGGGCCTTCGGGTCCGAGTTTGGTACACGGACTTCTTCGGCTGGACCCGGGGGTGATGTTTCGGGACCTATGCTTTCAGTTCCGAGCCTCCCTCTTGGTGCTTCGGCTGCGGGACTTCCGTCTGCTATCATGGCTCCGGGGACCAGACACTCCCAGGATTCTGGGGGTCCGGCTTTCAGAGCTATGAGGAGTGCCTTGGCCAAGTCTTCGGCCATCTCTCCGGCTTTACCGGCACCTTCCCTGGGCGTGGAGACTGGGTCTTTGGCAGTTCCCCTGTCCGTAGGCAGCGGAGCCCCTGGGCCTGAGGTTACCCCCATTGGGGTTCCCTCCTCCTGAGGGTTCTTCGAGTTGTCTTCGGAGGAACCCCAAGGAAGAGATCGTGCAAGAGGAAGCACGTGGACTCCCCAGTCTATTACATCGGACACTGATCTTGATGATGCGGAGGGGTCCCAGTCGCCCTCGGATGATGTCTCATTTGCAGACATCTTAGAGATCCTCAAACAACGAGGCGGCTGGATATCCAAACCCCCCTCTGCTGATGAGTCAGTGCTCCTCAAGGCCTTTGGGGCTCAGCCCTCCGCCTCCTGGGTGTCTCCGCCCTTCGACGAGCTCCTGGATTTAGTTTGTCGAAGGCGGGAACATCCAGATACCGTGGAACCAGTCCCTTCTCGTCCTAATAAATTTTTGTCTGCCCCACCCGAGAAGGAGTTCCTCACTAAAGGCATGGCTGTAGATGCCATGGTGGTGGCATCTGCTACACAACAGGACGTGGCAGAGGCTTCAACGTCCGTCCATCCTCCTAATAAGGAGTCTAGGAGCATGGACAGGTACGGGAAGTGCACCCTGACTTCAGCGGCCTTTACTTTAAGGTCTCTGAATTACTTGGCACATTTTACCAGGCTTCAGAGGGATCTGGTCAAGGAGCTGTCAGATTCCCTCTCGGGTAACCTACCTGAGCAGCTAGCCCAGTCGGTTAGCTCTCAGTTGGCTATCCTTACGTCAATTTCTAACTCGTCCATGAGGCTCATTTCCTATGCGGCCGAAGGGGTAGAGCGGCAGGCACAGGCGTGGCTCTCACGGAGACAAGCCTGGCTCCGCTGTGTCAGTTCTTGGAGGCCTTCAAGTCTTCCTTCGCCGACGCTCCCTTTGATGGGTCCTCTTTGTTTGGACCTAAGGTTAAAGACACCCTTACCCGCTGTGAGCAAGAGGGAAAAACTTTATCTGCCGTAGGTGCCCGTTATTCCACTCCCTTTCGGCCTTATCCCAAGGCTAAAGGAGGGGGGAAGATGTGGTTCCATAAATCACGTAAGTTTTTTCCTCAACAGCAGGAAGATTCCCCTTCCAGAGGCAGAGGACGGGGAAATTTTTCTGGGAGACGCCGTCCCAGAGGCGGCAGAGGGCCCCGCAATTCTGGAGACCGCGAGTCCTTTCGTGGCTCTTCAGCCTCCCACACATCATGAGGGATTGCCCGGCTGTGCTGCTCTGGAGCCAGTCGGGTGCCGTTTTGCCAAGCACCTAAAAGCCTGGGAGTCAATCACTCAGGACAGATGGGTGCTTCGGATCATTGCCAGAGGTTACACCATCCCATTCACATGCTCACCCCCACCGTCCAAAAAAATCCCGGACCCACCACCCAGTCAAAGGGAAATTGCAGCCGCAGAAGCTTTAAAGCTGCTAGAAAAAGGAGTCATCCAACCGGTCCCCACAGACCAGATCGGATCCGGAAATTACTCCAGGTTCTTTTTAGTGCCAAAAAAGACAGGGGACCTGAGACCAATATTGGATCTCAGCAGACTGAACCAATCCGTCACGAAATCCAAATTCCGAATGGTCACGTTACAATCCATTCTCCCATTGTTGGAGAAGGATGTTTGGATGTGCTCCATAGACCTCAAGGACGCCTATTATCACATACCGATACATCAGGCGTCCAGGAGGTATCTGCGCTTTAGCCTGGGAGTCAGTCATTTCCAATTTTGTGCACTGCCCTTTGGTCTCACCACAGCCCCCAGGGTGTTCACCAAGTGTTTGGCAGTAGTGACTGCTCACCTGAGGAGTCTTGGATTCCAAGTGTTTCCCTATCTGGACGACTGGCTCCTGACTGCCACCACCAGGCATCTACTAATGGACAACCTCAAAGCCACCATCTCCCTGGGTGCTACCCTGGGGATTACATTCAATTGGTCAAAGTCTGTCTTGCTGCCCTCTCAGCGCATAAGGTTCATAGGAGCAGAGATAGACTCAAAATTGATGCGCGTTTTTCTTCCTACCGAAAGAATCCAAACTTTACAGGGCCAAGTTCAAGCTCTGATTTCAAGATCCAAAGCCCCAGCCAGGATGGTCCTACAAGTTTTAGGTTCAATGTCTGCCACGGTTCTTCTAGTTCCTCTGGCAAGATTGCACATGAGGATTCTTCAGTGGCTATTGTCAACTCAATGGTCCTTTCAGGACCTTCCCCTCAATCATCCCATCATGATTACAGAAACATGCAAACGGGACCTTCGCTGGTGGCTTCAGACATCCAATCTAAATCAAGGAAGCTCCTTTGTTATTCCCTCTCCAGTGGTTACCCTGACGACAGATGCCTCCCAGATAGGGTGGGGGGGGGGCATTGTCTGGGCAGGTTAGTTCAGGGCTCCTGGCTTCCAGACGAAGCTCTTCTCCACATCAATGTGTTGGAGATGAGGGCTGTACTTCTGTCCCTACAGGCCTTACACAAGTTTCTTCCACAGGGCATCATCGCCATCCACACAGACAACATGTCGGTGGTCTGGTATCTAAACAAACAAGGAGGGACCAGATCTTACCCCCTTTGCAGAGAGGCCATGAGGGTGTGGGAATGGGCTGTAGCTACCAACCGTTTCTTGGTAGCGACCCACATTCCGGGGAAATCAAATATATTGGCAGACAAATTGAGCAGGACAATTCTCTCCTCACGAGTGGTCCCTAAACGAAACAGTAGCAGCTCAGGTTTTCAGGAGATGGGGAACGCTGCTGCGATCTATTTGCAACACCACTAAACACGGTGCAAAGGTTCTTCTCCTTGACTCCACATCAAGGGGAAGCAGCTATGGATACTCTAGCACAACCTTGGCCAACAGGGCTACTTTATGCCTTTCCTCCGATACCACTTCTCCCCAAAGTCATTCAAAAAGCTTCTCAATTGGGGTCCACAATGATACTGATTGCTCCATACTGGCCTCGTCAGGTATGGTTTCTCTACCTGAAGAAACATGCGGTGGACGATCCTTGGACGTTAGATCTAACTCCGGATCTGCTAATCCATCAGTCGGGACGACAGCATCAGTCCCTACACTCCTTGAAGTTGACAGCCTGGCTCCTCCACTTCCGACTTTAGTCAGAAGTCACACATTAGACCCGGAAGTTATTCACATTTTATCTTCAGCCCACAAACCCACCACTAACAAATTGTACCTCAGTAAGTGGAAGAGGTTTGCTATCTGGGCTCAATTCAGGGGCTTAGACCCTATCACTGCTCCGATCCCGGAAGTTTTGAAATTCTTAACATCCCTGTTTAATCAAGGATCTTCTGTCTCTACTATTAAAGTCCAACTGGCGGCTATCTCTAAATTCCACGAATCCATGGATCCTCCATTGATGAGCAGCAGATTATGCAAGACTTTTATTAAAGGTGCGGGCCTGTTAAGACCCCCAGTTTTTCATCCTGCCTCCGTGGGATCTTGATTTGGTGCTTCGTGCATTAACATCTCCCCTTCGAACCGGCTGCTACATGTGAGTTAAAATATCTGTCTTGGAAAACTGCCTTCTTAGTTGCAATTACTTCTGCAAGAAGAGTTTCAGAGCTTCAAGCCCTATCTATTAAACCACCGTACTTGATTTTCCACAAGGATAGAGTATCACTTAGGCCTAATCCATCCTTTGTCCCAAAGGTCTGTTCTAATCTCTGTCTTCAACAATCTCTAGAGCTACCAGTTTTCTTCCCAAAATTCTCCAATGAAGCAGAATACACTCTCCATAAATTGGATGTTCACAGGCAATTGCGCTTCTATTTAGACAGGACTCAGCAATTTCGTAAGTCAGACCAATTGTTTGTGTCCTTCTCAGACAATAAATTGGGTAAAACCATTACAAAAGCTACTATCTCCAAATGGATTAGAGATTGTATAACTCAGGCTTATTCTTCTTCGAATAAGCAACTTACAACATCTATCAAAGCTCACTCTACCAGAGCTATGGCGACTTCTATAGCCTTTCATTCCAAGCTCGCTATATCGGAGATTTGTGCTGCGGCTACTTGGTCAAATCCGCACACTTTCATTTCCCACTATAAATTGGATGTGGCATCTAAAGGGCGAGCATCATTTGGTTCCACGGTACTCAGGAGTGTTTTCCAGTGAGCCACCCAGGATTCAGGTGCTAGGGCGCTGTCCCATCAGTCAGAATGTAGGCGAGATAGGATCACATAACATCTTTTAGTTATGTACTCACCATAACTTCAGATGTTTGGGATCCATCTCTACATTCCTAATACCCACCCTCCTTCCCCTGCCTTGGAGATCAGAAGAGATTGAACGGTTTTGAGTTCTACTGTTTTATCTTGTTTCATCTGACGATGTTATATAAGCAGGGCGTGCATGTGTGCATGTATGCGGACAAACTAGATCTGGGGGACTGGTAGTGGTGCATCCTGGGATATAGTAAGCTCAGCCAATAAGAGACTTCGCTCTTTGGCATAAGCGTGCCGAGTCGGAGCCGAGGGATCGGCTCCGAACCCATCAGTCAGAATGTAGGCGAGATGGATCCCAAACATCTGAAGTTATGGTGAGTACATAACTAAAAGTTCTACTTTATGCTTACAACAACCGTTAGAGCTTCCAGTTTTTTTCCCAAAATACTCTAACAAAGCAGAGTTTATATTCCACACACTAGATGTCCACAGACAGTTACGTTTTTATTTAGATAGGACCAAACAAACAAGGAAAACAGATCAGTTGTTTGTATCCTTTGCAGATAACAAATTGGGCAACGCTGTCACAAAGGTCACTATTGCCAAATGGATCAGGGACTGTATTACTCAAGCTTATATTTATTCTAACAAAGAGCTTACCACCTCTGTCAAGGCTCATTCTACAAGGGCTATGGCTACTTCGGTAGCATTTCATTCTAAGCTTGCTATTAGTGACATTTGTGCTGCGGCTACATGGTCTTCACCGCACACCTTCATTTCCCACTACAAATTAGATGTGTCATCTAGAGGACGAGCTTCATTTGGTTCCACAGTGCTCAGGAGTGTTTTCCAATGAGCCACCCAGGATTTAGGTGCTAGGGACGCTGTCCCATCAGTTCAGAATGTAGGCGAGATAGGATCACATAACATCTTTTAGTTATGTACTCACCATAACTTCAGATGTTTGGGATCCATCTCGCCTACATTCCTAATAACCCACCCTCCTTCCCCCTTCCTTGGAGATCAGAGGATATCAGAAGGTCCGAATCCTGTTGTTTCATCTTGAAACATCTAACAATGTTATATAACCAAGTTGTGCATGTGTGCATGAATGCGGACAAACAAGATCTGGGGGATTAGTGGTGGTGCATCCTGGGATAAAGATAGCTCAGCCAATTAGAGGCCTCGCTCTATAGCATAAGCGTGCCGAGTTGGAGCCGAGGGATCGGCTCCGAACCCATCAGTTCAGAATGTAGGCGAGATGGATCCCAAACATCTGAAGTTATGGTGAGTACATAACTAAAAGTTCTGGAAGTGTGATGGATTGGCAAATTTTAAGGATTCCCTGCAGGTTGCACTGTTGGAGATGCTGGGTGGGCAAATTGGTTTGATGAGGGAGATTATTTTTCTGAGCTATGATACAGAATCTGAATTGCCTAGACATGGTAGGCCTTGCTGTGTCTAATTATGGTAGCTGCCAAAAAAGAAATGACTCGAAAATGGAAATCAAAATCTAAACCAACTATACTAGTAGTAGAGGATAATAGTAACAGAGATAAAACAACTGGAATTAAGATCTTTAGAAAAAGGTAGGAGCAAACTATGGAGGAAAAAAATGTGCATTGTGGGAACAATACATATAGTTGAGGATTGAGGTTTAAAAGAAGACAGGACTTAAATGAGCTATGTAATATCTCGCTGAAAATTATTGGGTTGAGTATAAGTGATGTATGTTTGCAACTGGGAGTGTGTCAGTATGGTTTGTGATGTAAAATGCCTGCAACTAGGATTGTGTAGGTGTGGTTTGTTTTCATTTATATAAACTTATGATTGCTTATGTTGTAAGTGATGGTTTAAAAAAGATGTTTATTGTTTAAAAAAATCAAAGTGCACAAAATGCACAAACGCCAGAAAATAAAATCACAACATACCAGACTAGATGTGAAAACCACCAGCTTAAATAACTTTAATAACTTTAATGAAGATAAGCGCTTTCATTCTACTAAAAATGTAAAACTTCTTTTAGATAAATGCATTATTTAAAAACTCCAATTAAATACTATAGGAAATTATATAGTAATGAATCAAATGCCTACAAATTCATACAACAATCAATCAATTGCCAGGAAAAAACATGCCATTTGAAAAAATCCGTCCCAACAAAATACCACCAGTTAAAGTTAGTTATTTAAGCTGGTGGTTTTCGCATCTAGTCTAGTATCTTGTCATTTTACTTTCTTGTTTAAAAAAGGGGGGCAAGAATTGAATAATTTAAGTAATGTTGCTTAGGTTATATGGTAGATTTACCTATGTCACAAGTGATAATTCAATAAAGGTGTTAAAAAAAGAGAGTTCCCCTTTGATGAACTTCATTATGTCACATCTTGATATTTTGTTTCATAAAAGTATAATAATGCCTTCTCTGTATGTTACTGACATTTACAGCTACCAGCTCTGAAATGTGAAATTGCTAAGAATAGTTCAACTCAATCTCAGCAGCAGTGGATCAAGTCAAAGAATAATGGTGTTCGAAACCAAAATCAGCACATATCTACTGAGGCTGTTGAACTTGAAGCTTTTAGGTAAGAGGTATTACAAAACCTAAAGTCAAAATATAGAGTATAATCTGATCTGATCAGTAAGTTTTAATTTTATATAAAAACTGCACAGTTATACAGCAAGAACTTACTAGAAGCATTGCTTTCAGAATGCTGAACATGTTCCAATTTAATATGTAGGTTTAGAACACATATATATAGTGAATCACTAATCGTTTGGTTTGTCAGACATATGCTACTGAGTATAAATTTGTCAAACACAGTTCAGTGGCATGTTAAGCAAGATGTGTAGTTAATTTATAATAAAGAGTTTGTGATATCTGCCCATGGCATGGGTAAAGCTAGGGCATTCTGCATCATGACTTTCAACATATCACTGACAAGCTGGTGCAGTGCACAGGGCTTAACATCACTGAGAACCATCATTGAAAGAGGAAGGCCTGTACTGGCATGATGATCTTCATCTCACCGAGAGTAATGAGTATCCTAACCTACATATTAGCAATCATATGCACTAGCCCAGGATGGAAACTTGGAAGAAGAAGAGTGAAATGCTATAGCCCATCCTTTCAGGTTATCAGAGAAGTGATATGTGCAACAAAAGCAACTAATTTAATGAAATCAGTAGTAAATGAGAAGGAAGACATGATGAGCAAAAAAGGAAAATTCATATGAAAAGTAAAATATTTTAAACACTAATCTCTACAGTTAAGGCAAAAAGTCACTTGATTTTGTAACTTTACTGCAGGTGCTTGATATTGTACCCGCGGTGGTGGTGCTGCGGTAGCGTTGTCGCCTCACAGTAAGACGCTGTCCGGTTTGATTCTCAGCTAGAGCGTCTTCTGCGTGGAGACATGCGTGAATGGGCGTACCTTCATTGAAGGTTATGCATCAGGGCTGGCAACTCGGCATGTAAAAATCAACTACCAATCATTAGCAGACCGGAGTTCCGCTGTGATGACCCCTAACCGGGAAAAGCCGAAAGACACAAACAAACTGCAGGTGCTTGATATTGTGACACCAACTGAAAACCATGATTGAAATGTGACAATGGATGGATATAGCCCTTTATATAAGGAAGGGGTTCTGCTCAAAAAACAAAGTAAGCAGATAGGAGAGAAAGCATCATGATGTTAGTGGAACTGGAAATAGCAAAACAATCCACCCAAGGTTAAATACAAAAACCTTTTTACCTAATGAGGAAAAAAGATATGAAAACAATAGATGTTAGATTTAATTAGAACATATTAATGTTAACTGCATTATATACTGAAAGCCATGATGCAAAGGACCCTAACTTTACACATAACATGGGTAGATATCTCAAACTCTTTATTATAAATTATTAACAACACATCTAATTTAATTTGCATCATGCGTCCACTGACAAAAGCAGTTTGCTGACTTTTACTATCAGTAATCATTCATGTTATGGAACTGTGTTTGGCAAATTATTATTCAATGGCATATGTTTGACAAACCCAACGATTAGTGATTCACTATTTGTTTTCAAAACCTGCTCAGCAAAATGAGGAAAAAGATATGAAACCACACCAACCGTGAGGAAATCCAGCATTACCCACATCCAATTGTGGGTTATTGCTATAATATCTTATTCTCTTGGTAGTCCCTACCTTTTTCATAACACATCACTTCACTGTGAATTGGATATTATCGCACATTCACATTGTTTGTCAACCAAAATATCTTGTTTAGACAGACTAACAAGTTACTAATTGCAACTTGGTTTCCTTCTCTAGCCTTAACTAATTTTCCTACACATCGCTTGAATTGTGATTTATTTTCACATTAAATGCCAGAGCAGTCTCTTGAGCTGTTGTCGTTTCCTCTAAGTTAGCAATGACTGTAATGTAAAATGCAGAGAGAAACTCTGTTTTTATGGTAGAACATAAACTGCTCTTCTAAAATTTCTGGCACACACACAGACACAGACACACACACACACACACACACACACACACACACACACACACACACACACACACACACACACACACACACACACACACACACACACACACGTCTGTCTCTGTTTTATAGTTGTCATACTAAGCATTCAAGCTTCACACTTTCTTTCCATACAGGCATTTTCAATTGTCTTTTTTAGCCAGTAAGAAAGAAATTATGTGCTTCCCTTTCTAGGCACAAGTGGATATCTGAGCACAGTGTCTTACATCAGAAATTTTATAACTTCCAATGAAGGGCTTCAGTTAGCCTGAAAGCTCACATAATTGCAAAATCTTTGTTGGTCCACTAAAATATTGCATCATATTGTAGTTTCTGTTAATGGACTGGCATGGCATATCTTCAGTTTATTTTAGCAACATCTCAGAATTTTATTTTTATTTTTACTTATATTTTTGCTTATCTTGTGCTAACAGTGTTTTAGCCCATTATCTTTTGAGACTTTCAGAAAGTATTTCCCCAGAATACTGGCAGTATTTAAAAGCATATATCTGGACAATTATTAAATATTTATTCACAAAAATGTCAAGGAGTGTTGGTGGCATCATAAATATCTTTGGACTTGGGCTGTTACCCTCAAAGAAAATGCAACTGTTACATCTTAAATTTTAATGAAAAAATCATTTAATGTCTCGTTATGCTTTAACACAAACAATGAAGAAAAGTTTATTTATATACAGAAACAAATACTATTTGTTTTTCTGAAATCAGACTATATATATATATATATATATATATATATATATATATATATATATATGTGTGTGTGTGTGTGTGTGTATATATATATATATATATATATATATATATATATATATATATATATATATATATATATTTTTTTTTTTTTTATGTAATTTGTTTATCTTTCTCTGCAGAAAACTGAAAGTATTATGTCTGTTTTAAGTTAACTGTTTTGTAAAAGTTGCACTATGTTGATTTGCAAAGAACAGTCTGGCCTGAATTCCACCCTAACTTCAAATGAGAGTATGTTTCTACTGTTTCAAGATATTCTTAGATTCTTCGGTACTTACGTATTATCGCAACCACATTTGGAGCGGGAGAAATGACTCATTTCCAAGCCCTTCTCCTGCCTAACAAATGTCAGAATTACTTGGGAAGTGTGGCACCTACTCGTTTATAAAACTGAGTACATTTTTACTTCCCTGTATAAGACTGCTGTATTTTAAAAATTATGCGTCCAAGGTATGACAGTGGCAGTTGTCTGCATGGGGCACCCTGAAGCTTGAGGTTAATTCATCTGCTACTATTCTACTCACAAGTGCATTGCAACAAAAACCAGCAAGACCCGCTGCTGTTGGGCACCGGTAATGTTAAATGGTAGTTTTTTTGTATAATTGGGAACCATTGTTTGTTTTTAAAAGGGCACTCCTCATGTGATTTGTGTGTTTACAATGAGTCTGCACATATAAGGTTAAGTACCTCTGTTGCATTGTGTCCCATTGTCCCTCCTTAGCTATCTGCAATTACCAGCTGAGACTTAAATATTTGAGGGAGACAACCAGATGTGTGTTTGGACTTTGTGCCTGATTTGAGGGAAATCACTGAAATGGTATGGCTAGAAAGAAGGTTTTGTTAAGTAAAAGTCCATGCTTACTCATTCCTGACCGATTATTGCCTTCGGACATAACAGTTGAAAATCATCAATAAAGGACGATTCCCGGGGAGAGGCATTTTTCCCTTATCCCTCTTCAGGGCTCACAAGCAATGTCACAGAATAGTAGTTAGGCGTTTACACCCCCCCATTTGAGGTTAACATTAAATGTTTCTCCAAACATTGCAAATTATCCGAGGCTTGCAGTGTGGTTGCGATAATACGTAAGTACCGATTCTTCTTAGATATACTTAGAACAATCTTATGGCATGACCCCTTGATAAGTCCACTTTCACTTTGTTATGCATATCACAATAGCTTTTTGGGGAAAAAAGCAAAAGAATCTCAGATATGAACATGCTACTCAGAGCATGTAAAATATGGTTTACTATCAAAATTGTGAACGACACATCATCAAATCAAAATGTGATAGTGTTCAATCTCGCCGTTTGTTCTTACACATGGGTTCGGAGCCGATCCTCGGCTCCGTGCCGGCCTCTTGCAAGCTCTGCATCGAGAAGAAGCTCGAGGCAATCTAATACCCACAATCCCCCTCTGCCTTTACCTCAGATCTAGTTTGCCGCTGCTGCATACGCATCGTTGGGAGCTAGCTCGAGAGTTTCTAAGCTAAGATATAACTTTTATTGTTGTATTTTATTAGGATACTAGTCTAGTTGATATTTTCAGTGTTAACAAGTGTGATTGTGTTGTGGTTCCGTTAATTTTTTGGTACCGTTAACTTTATTTATCGGTATTTTTGTTATCGGGGCCTACACCCTTCATATCTTACCATAGTTGAGGCAAATTTTTACCGGATTTGACAATTACTCGATTGTGACTATCTATTTTCGGATTTGACTGTTTTTTGCTGGAGTTGTCTTTTTATTCTACAATGTCTGAGAAGGTAAAGTCTGGTTTCAAGCGTTGTCAGTGTGGCCAGAAAATGTCGGTCACTGACAACCATAGTTCCTGCGTCTACTGCCTTGGCCCTCTCCACTTACAAGAGGATTGCTCCATCTGTCACTCTTTTAGTGGGAGGGTCATGACAGATAGGCGCAGGAAACTAATGGACAGAGGTCTATTGAAACCGGCTTTCCAAGAGGCTCTGGATGCTTCTGACCAGGCATCGAAGTCCTCTAAGGAATCGAAGACGTCGGAGCCTAAGTCATCGGCTCCGAGCTCTTCTTCAAAGGTTAGATCACCGGTTCCACAGACTTCGGGGCGAGTGTTCAACTGGTATCGGTTCCTGAGCCCCCAGTCTTGGAACCGGTGATGGAGCTCCCTCCTTCGGCCATATTGAGGTCGGCTCCGTCTTGGTTCCTTCGACCCGTTCTTCCTCCAAACTTTCGGATGTCGATGTGGATCGCGTGGTGCAGAAGTTGTTGGAGCATTCGGCCCTCTCTAAACTTATTTCGGTTTCCACCCAGTTGGTGTCGAAACTTGAAGGCCTTCCTGTATCTCCATCCATTCCTCCTCCGAGACCGATTCAGTCTTTGGAGCCGGAAGAGGCTGATCTACTGATTGTGGAGCCCTCGGGTCCAGAACCGTCTTTCTCGGTCTGTTCCTCACCTCGACTCCGTCGGACCTGGTACCGGAGTCTCGGAGCCGACGGTCTGTTCTTGGTTCGGGGCCGAGTCGAACCGGCGTGTCTGTTCCGGCTCTCACCCTCGGGGCCTCTCGGCGGCTCGATTCGGCTCCGTCCTCGGGTCGATGCCTTCGTGCCCGTGTCGGGATTCTTCCCATTTCTTGAACCGGGGACTCTTTGATGCGGGACCGGGGCGTTCGACCTGATGAGGAAGGTGTTGTCTACCCAGACAACCACATCAGTGGAAGCAGTTTCTCCTCCCCATAAAGGGCCTTTGTCTTCATCTGCACCCACGGCCACATCCAAGCGTCGGGCACCAGTGTCTCAGCCACCCCTGGAGGTGCCCCCTCTTCCTTCGAGGCTTCTTCGGATGCTCCCCACGAGGAAGTCCCTAGGAAGAGATTGTGTAAGAGGAGACACTTGGATTCTCCACAGGAATCCTTGACATCTGACACTGACTTAGATGAGTCAGAGGGTCCCCTAAGTCACCTTCAGAAGATGTCTCTTTTCAGACATTTTGGAGATCCTGAAGCAGAGAGGTGACTGGCAGTCCCTTCCCCCTTCTGAGGATGAGTCAGTTCTGCTGAAGGCATTTGGTGCTCGCCCTTCCTCCTCCTGGGTCACTCCGCCCTTCGACGAACTAATGGAACTAATTGCTCGAAGGCCGTGGGAGACTCCTGACACAGTGGAACCTGTTCCAAGAAAACCTAACAAGTACATCACAGCACCTCAGGATAAGTCCTACCTTACAAAAGGAGTTCCAGTAGACGCTATGGTGGTGGCAGCAGCCACGAAAAGGAGATGTCGGAGTCTTCTTCGTCTGTCCATCCGCCTAATAAAGATTCTAGGACGATGGATAGATATGGGAAGCGCATTTTTAGTTCAGCGGCTTTTTCCATGCGGTCCCTGAACTATTTGACCCATTTTACACGTCTGCAGAGGGATCTAGTCAAAGAGTTGGGAGATACCCTCCAGGGTGCTACAGATGCAGCTGTCTCAGAGAAAGTGACAGCGCAACTTAATACCCTAACATCGATTGTTAACTCGTCCATGAGGCTGATTTCCTCGCGGCGAAGGTTCGAGTAGGGCAGCAGCTTCAGCGATTGCTCTTCGTAGACAATCCTGGATGCGCCTATGCTCCTTTGCGGAAGCCTTCAAGTCTTCCTTTACAAACGCCCCATTTGACGGTGCCACTCTTTTTGGCCCCAAGGTAAAGGAGACCCTTACCCGGTGTGAACAAGAGGGAAAGACTCTGTCTGCTGTCGGAGTCCGTTTTTCCACCCCAACCAGACTGTACCCCAAAGGGCAACGCGGTGGGAAAATGTGGTTTCGAAAACCCCAAGGGTCTTTCTCAGGCACACAGGGTGATACCCCCTCTAGAGGCAGAGGAGGGGGCAGAGGTGGAAGACGCCGCCCTGGCGGCAGAGGGGGTCCGCAACATCAAGGTGACAGGGAAACACTCCCTGGTAAACCTTTCCAGCACTCCTGAGAGGAAGCCCGACTGTCCTGCTCTGGAGGCAGTCGGGGGTCGCTTAGCTTTATACCCTCAGGCCTGGCAAAATATAACTACAGACAAGTGGGTAAAAAGCGTAGTTACCAGAGGTTACAACATACCCTTCCTATCCTATCCCATTCCAAAGAAAACACTCCCAGATGTACCGCCCCATCTGCGAGAGCCAGCAGCTTTAGAAATTTCAAAGCTGCTAGAAAAAAGAGTCATCCAGCCAGTCCCAGCGGACCAGCAAGGATTCGGGACTTACTCAAGGTTCTTTTTAGTTCCAAAGAAAACAGGGGACTGGAGGCCCATTCTAGACCTAAGCTACCTCAATACTTTCGTCAAGAAAGAAAAGTTCCGAATGGTCACGCTTCAATCGATCCTTCCATTCTTACAGAAGGTCGAGTGGATGTGCTCAATAGATCTAGAGGATGCATACTACCACATCAAAATGGCCAGGGCATCCAGTGATCATTTGCGCTTCGGCTGGGAGCCAGTCACTTTCAATTTCGAGCCCTGCCCTTTGGTCTGACCTCAGCCCCCAGGGTCTTCACCAAATGCATGGCAGTGGTAGCGTCTCACTTGAGACGCCAGGGATTCCAGGTGTTTCCGTATCTGGACGACTGGCTCCTTTCGGCCACCACCCGGCGTCAACTACTGCAGGCCAGAGACTTTGTTCTTCAACTGTGTGTTCACCTAGGGATCTCCGTAAATTTCGGAAAATCCTTACTTCAGCCATCACAAAATATCTTGTTCATAGGAGCAGAGTTAAACACGTCAATTGATTCTGAGGCTTCCCCAGAAAGGATATTATCACTGCAGACTCACATCGTCTTCTACTCTTGTCAAGGAAATCTCCTGCAAAACTAGTACTGAAGGTGTTGGGCCTCATGTCAGCCTCCCTTATTGCAATTCCCCTGGGAAGGCTGCACATGAGAGTCCTACAATGGCTACTGTTTGCTCAATGGTCGTTTCAACAACTACCTCTAACACACGAGATTCTTATAACAAAGACTTGCAAAACAGATCTAAACTGGTGGCTTCAAACGTGCAACCTTTCCAAGGGGAGGCCGTTTGTGCTACCCACGCCCACAGTTACGGTAACCACGGACGCTTCCCTGATAGGGTGGGGGGGCATCTTTCAGGGACAGACAGTCCAAGGCGAATGGACCAATTTGGAGTACAATCTGCACATCAATGTTCTAGAGTTGAGGGCAGTGTTTCTAGCGTTGCAACACTTTGCTCCCCTTCTTCCTCTAGGGACTATTGCAGTTCAGACGGACAACATGTCTGTAGTCTGGTACATAAACAAACAAGGGGGAACCAAGTCCTATCAACTATGCAGAGAGGCCATGAGAATTTGGCAGTGGGCGGAGTCCACGGGTCGCTTTCTAATAGCAACGCACATCCCGGGGTCATCCAACGTCATAGCCGACAGGCTGAGCAGAGCAATTCTGTTACCGCACGAGTGGTCTCTAAAACAGTCAGTGGCGAAAAGGATTTTTCGCGTGGGGCCAGCCTTCCTGCGACCTGTTTGCGTCTCCAATGAATGCCAAATGCAGGAGCTACTTTGCCCTATTACCCCTCCAGGGAAGTCCCCAGGGACGCACTGGTTTCTGATTGGCCCCGGGACTCCTATACGCATTTCCCCCATTTCCTCTGATATCGAAGTTTCTTCAGAAAGCCAGGAACCTACACAGGACGATAATCCTCATTGCTCCATTCTGGCCTCGTCAAATTTGGTTTCCCTTCCTGAAAATACACTGCATTCGGGGACCCTGGATTCTGGACCCAGAGCCAGATCTATTGACTCACTCGTCAGGGGTTCCCCATCCCGCTCCTGTCACTCCATCTAGCAGCTTGGCTGCTCCAATTCCCAACTTAGCCAGGTCTGATCTTTTGTCACCAGCAGTCCAGGATATATTAGTGGCTTCGCATAAAGCTTCCACTACTAAAACATATACTAGCAAATGGAAACGGTTTGTATTCTGGGCGAATACACACCATGTGGATCCCTTTATAGCTCCTTTGAATAAGATATTAGAGTTCTTAACAGACTTATTTCATCAGGGTGCTTCTCCTGCTACTCTAAGAGTTCAATTGGCTGCCATTTCGAATTTCCATGTGGAAGAATGTGGAGCTCCTGTTATGGCTCACAGACTTTGTAAAGCCTTTTTAAAAGGAGTTTTTCATATCAGACCACCGGTCAGATCTCCGACGTCTCCTTGGAGTCTGAATGTGTTGTTATCTAATTTAATGTTGCCCCCTTTTGAACCCGCCTCTTCTTGCCCATTAAAATTTTTGTCCTGGAAAACTCTCTTTCTGGTAGCCATTACTTCTGCTAGACGAGTATCTGAACTTCAGGCTCTCTCCATTAAGCACCCTTATTTGATCTTTCACTCTGACAGAGTTTCTCTTCGAACCAATTCATCCTTCCTCCCTAAAGTGTGTTCTATTAACAATATTAATCAGTCCATTGAATTACCCACTTTCTTCAAAACCACTCCAACAAAATGGAGTATATGTTACACAAATTGGATGTTCACAGACAGCTAAGATTTTATTTGGATAGAACAAAAGATCACAGAAAAACAGATCAACTCTTTGTGGCTTTTGCTGATAGCAGGAAAGGACTTGCAGTTACCAAAAGAACTCTTTCTAAATGGTTAACGGATTGTATAATCTATGTCTACGATTCTGCAAATCAACCCCTTTTACACAAACCCAAAGGACATTCCACAAGGTCAATATCTACGTCTTTGGCTCATGCAGCTCGCCTACCACTGGATGCTATTTGTGCGGCGGCTACCTGGTCTAAGCCGCATACATTTATTTCTCATTATAAAGTAGACAAGGTTTCTAGGGACAGGGCAACCTTTGGTTCCACTGTGCTCAAGAACGTCCTCCCGTGAGTTCCTCAGGATCAAGGAGCTAGGGACGCTACCCATGTGTAAGAACAAACGGCGAGATTGAACACTATCACATATAGAAGTTATGTCCTTACCATAACGTTCCATGTGGAGTGTTCATCTCGCCTTTGTTCTTACAGTCCCACCCTCCCACCCTTAGGAAGAACGTTCTTTGATGCCTGTCCAGAAGCATTTTTTGCTACTGTTATTATTCTGTGTACATAGTTGGTATACACATATATTTTTATATGTGTCTGTTTGGATATGTATATAGTTTTTCTATAATTGCTTTCTATACTTATGTGTATAAGCATGAATGTGCTATTCTGTAGATTGGTTTGCTTGCAAACTAGATCTGAGGTAAAGGCAGAGGGGGATTGTGGGTATTAGATTGTCTCGAGCTTCTTCTCGATGCAGAGCTTGCAAGAGGCCGGCACGGAGCCGAGGATCGGCTCCGAACCCATGTGTAAGAACAAAGGCGAGATGAACACTCCACATGGAACGTTATGGTAAGGACATAACTTCTATTTATGTGAAGTCCAAACTCTGAATGCTGCGATATCGAACACCACTATAAAATTCCTCCCCTTCTTGACCCATGTTAGCAATTATTTTTAGGTGTGGACTGGTCGAAAATGACACTATTCATGTTTTTTTGGCAATTGGGCAGTTTGGAAGTATGGATTTCACGTAACTGGGTCAACTATGTGACTAAATGGTGAAGTGCAATCAACATTTTGATAGTAAACTATAAAATATGTGTGTTATGCTTTAACATATAAAATCAAAAGTATTGCTTTTTCCCCTAGAAAAAAGTATTAGTTTTGGTTCTCATTTCATAAAAGTATACCAGTAATTTGACTCAGATGCATACTGAGTGTGTCAACTTGACAAAATGCAAATCATACATTATCTTTTATGAAATGAATGACAAAACCAGAGCACCCAAATAACTGTTTGGGACTACTGGCAGTACCTAGCAGTAATTGACCATTTCTTTGTAACTGTAAGAAGTATTGTAGCCATTTCTCAGAATAATGTATGGCGATCCTCAGCTACAAAATGTACTTAGCTGCTGGTGCCAGCTGTGAAGGCAGATACATAACTTTTTCTCCTTGCAATGCATTTTACTGCACAAGTTTAAGTTTTCTGAGCAGACATTCACCACAACACAGACAATAAAACCTGACTATAATGCAAAATTTCAAGCTGTGTCAGCAACTGCAAATGAACTAAAGTCACTGTGGCCTATCACTGAAAACTGTACCTGTGTCCACCTTTGAAATTCCATTATGAATTTTGTAGATAATAAAAACATGGTTTTTACTTAAAAAACATGCATAAGTCTACAATTCTAACCTTAGAGCCCCTAGTGTAGGACACCTCGGAACTTGACCCTATAGCTTTAGCTTTATGAAAGCATGGCAGTATTGGAATGCTAGAACTGAAAAATAATATACATTTTCTAGTAAAATATCGATGATTTTTACTTCTGATGTATTAACAACTCAATAAAGAAGTATTGTAGACCATTATTTTACTCTCCATACGGAACAGAAATTCAGTGCAGCAACCAAATTGAAAACGTATAATGCAAAATGAAAGACAGTAGTGGAAAAGTCAGATGAACTAAAGTCACTAGGGTTTGTCTTTGAAAGTAAATATATTTGTCCTCTCTTTAAGCTTTCTTTATGAAAATTAAAAGTAATAACAAGATGGTATTTTATTACAAAATACACCTAAACCAGCATTTCTAACCTCAAAGCTTCCATTGCACTATACCTCTGAATACAACTTCACAGCTTTAGCTGCTTGAAAGCGTGGCATTGTAACCACAGCATGTTACAACTAAAAATTATATTCTGTCTGATGAAACACTGGGGATTTTTTTCTTCTGATATATTAACAGCTCATTAAAGAAGTGTTTATGCAGCATATTGATCAGACGCTTGCCAGGGCATTTAAAATGTAAACTGAATATTTTGCAGACTTAAGACTGGCAGTAAAGGCACATCAACTAAAGCCAATGGGGCCTGTCTTTGAAAAGTTATATCTCTTCTTCCCTTTGAGATTTCATTAAAAATTTCACATAATAGCAACGAGATTTTCAACTGCAAAATAAATCTAAGACTGCAATTCTAGCCATGCAACTTCCAGTGCAATGCACCTCTGAATTTGACTCCAGAGCATTAGCTGCCTGAAAGTTGGCATTGTAACTACAACATTTTTTTATACTTTTGACATAATGAGAAATTAGTACAGATATATTCTGGACATTATCTTTGCCTAGCCTTTTGTGCAGGGGTATTTTATGCAACCCAGAAACCAAGCATAGGACCAGACTGTGAAAAGAAAAGCCTTCTTAAATGCTGCATTCACAAGGTGTATATGAATCCATATGTTAGTTCCCCAGAGGCAGTTCACAATGAAAATTTTGTTGACTTCTAATAACATACTTCTCCGCCATGCATACATTCTGGCTGTCTAGTGCCCTCATCCATTGCTCAGTCTACCTGCTTCTCCTTCTTCCCTCCTCAGACTTTGAGTGAGCTGGCACTGGTGTGGATCTTAAAAGGCATTCTGGGGGAAGGGGGCAACACTGGCAACTGCTTTTACTGCTGGGATGGTTTATTATGACCTACTTTTATTTCCCTAACCCCCACCCCCACCCCCATGTATTAATCGACAACATTCTGGGGCTGCCCTCAGAGAAAATCTTTGAATGCCCTCCCCCTGGATAGGCATATGCACCCCTCCTTGCCAGTGCTTCATATGCCTTTGCCACTAATTGAATCTGTAGTTATGCCTTTATCCCTCAAATCTGCAGTGCTGGCTCCTCTAATAACAACACACACACACACACACACACACACACACACACACACACACACACACACACACACACACACACACACACTTCAAAATGGTGGTGATAGTGTAAACAGCTAAAACAGAGCTCTGAGCAGAGAAAAGCTTAAAACAAAAAAAAAAACACAAACTGCTATAACTTAACAGAAATTGGTAGCTGAAATGTCTATGATGCAAAAAAGAAGAGAAAAAATTAAGTAAAAGGGAAAGCAATTGTGAAAACTTAGAAGGGGACTGAAAGCAGTGTGGTGGTGCAGAGGCAGGAAAAGAACAGCAATGGCAGCTGAAGGAAAAAAACGGTTTACTATCAATTTGTCGACTGTAACACAGTCGAATAGTCATGTCGTCAAACCGAAATGTCTGTTCGCACATCGACTAACGTAAATGTCAAACCAGATGTCCGAAAATGTCGATATTGACATTTTCGAACAAGAAGCAGACTCCTAGACTGTCTGCCTGTCAAAGTTGCCACACTACATTACATGTTTGCAGGGGGGCAAGCCCCTCTGCGCCCCGCACCCCACCCCTACTAATATATACAGACTCCAAGATCGCATTACACTGAGGGTAAGGGTACATTTCACGATCCCCACTATAGTGTGATCTGTCTTGGAATGTCAGAATTCACAACAGCGAATGCTGTACTGCATTCGCTGATGTAAGTTCCGACATTTTTTGTCGATGTTTTGATTCGACATACGTCTCTCTCGACGTTTTGTAAATCACACAAGTTGTGATCGACAAATTGATAGTAAACGGAAAAAACTGTTCAGCCACACTAAGGGTAAAGACTGACCAATTACGCTCAATTTTCAAGATAAGTGGTTCTGTTTTGGAATATACAGGCATGAATAACAGAAGGATGCATGAAATAGCAAGATTTTAATCAGGCTTTCAGAAGAAATAGCTGTTATGCAAAATACTAAAAATGAGATGAAAGAAAAAAATGATGGCATAGCAATTGAAATATGAACAAATGACATGGAAACTGGCTGAACTCAAGGATAGGTCAAACAGAGACAATTTGAAGTTTATAGCAGTACCAGAAAAAGCTGAAGGGAAGCATTATAAATATATATGGGAAATGTCTCAGTAGATGGACTAGACTTTCTGTTGCTGATAATGAAATAGAGCACAGAGTAAATATTCCTAATTTGAAGACGAGAAAGCAGCTGAGACTTATATTGGTTTAACTGGAGACATACAAGTTAAAGGAAGATGTTATTTGTATTTTGTGGAGAAAAGGAACAATCTTACATTGATAATGACTTTTCATTGCAAACACAAACTGACAAAAATGCTTTTACTTCTATATTTTTGGTTAGCATGCTGGTGATATGCAAGCATTGAATAAAGGATTCTATCACTGTTTATTTGTTAATTTGTACTTTCTGCGGGTCTTCTTAAGTCAAGAGCTGGCATAGATTTCACACCTGCTAACTCCCTGACTGTCCAGAAGATGCTCTGTATTATTTACATCTAAGCGGATACTGCTCAGATAATCAAACTTTGTGTATGTTTATACATTTTACTGATTTTCCATCATTAGTTATAACCCATATTGCTTGCTGCACATCACCAGGACACTATTTTACCCCCACCTTTCCCTAGTTTTCTCTCGACTTCCTCTCTAACTCCAGTGGTTAGTTAATGGTCACTCTCTCATTACTTTTTCATCGGCTCTCAGCTGACTGCATTGAAAGCTTTCAGCATTAGTGTTGTTCTTGTGCAGTTACCCAGTTATGGGCATCAGATAGCAACTACATTTTTCTTAATTTTGCATTTGTTTCTGGTGTTCCCCCTGAAGTGTGCATGTTATAACCTACAGCATACTACTTTGTGTTATCACCTAGTTTGTAGGAACAAATAGAAATGCGTTTTTCTTAAGTTATATTTAATATGTACTTGATTTTGCTTGGTTGTTTGGTTTTTGGACACTGCCACGAACATTGGGTCCAGCCCACTATGTCCTTGCTACGCTCAAGCTCACTCTGCTTCCCTAACTTAACCTCACTTCCCACCCACCCCCACAACTCCTACTTCTACTTTTATTATTAACCAGACCACACCTACCATTACAATTAACTAATCCCTTTATTAATCCCATAGCAGCCTATAATTAACACAGTTGTACTCCTCCCTGCTTACTAATCCAACAAATAACTCCAATGTCTAGCTAATTCCACACAACAGCTGTCTTTATTACACCCTACTAATAAATTTGCTAACTCAGCCGCCTTATATAAACTTGTTACTTTGAACAACCCATAATTGCACAATGCTACTCTGTCACATATCGCTCATAATTCTCCTCATACTCACCTGTCAGCTTACATCCTGTCACACTCAATTGCTATCAGCCATTTCCTCATCTAACACTTTGCTCCCACCTCTATCTCATGCTCCACCCATAAACATTCACATAGCACCAAATCTCTTTAACACCACCATAGTGTCATTTTTTTACATACAAATATGTACATAATTTCTCAAATAGTCAACTAGTTCATAAACATACAAAACTAGTAATCCATCACACTCATCTTCACTTACATGTAATATATCATCTTAAACTAAGCGGTGACATCCCCCCCTATCCAAGCCCCACAATCAGTCAACAAAATCCTTACACAACACCCCTTTCTCATACCCTTATCCTTACTATACTACTTCACAAAAAACTCTGACCTTCTACTTCTCAATATGAACCTCAGGAGTGTAACAAATAAAACAAATGATTCTCATGCTTTTTTTCACTCTACTCCCCTGGTACAGCAGTTTTAACTGAAGCTTGACTGGAACCTCATATTGCCAGCAGTGAAATTCTAACCTCAGGTTACAACATCTTACAGACTAGACAGAACATGCAAGCGTGGAAGTGGAATAGCAATAATTTATAAGAATACTGTTAAATTAGAACACATAGACACACACCCCCCACAACTCAATAATGCCGAGATATTAATTACACAACTCCAAATTAATCACTATAAATATATCACCCTTATGAACTTTCAACCCTAAAACTAAACCATTCTGTTCTTGTATGGTTTCTAAACTATCTATCCAACTGACAACAAGCTATCAAGTGTCAACATAATCTCTCCTCTCTCTCTTACCTGTCACAGCTGGTGTTCCACAAGGCTCCAGCCTACGTCCACTCCTTTTCACTATCTTTACCAATAAACTCCATACTGTTACCCACCATGCCTCAATCATACAATATGCAGATGACTCCACAATTGTCTGTGCTGCACCATCCCTATCTCAACTCCAAGAAATAACTCAACAGTCCTCAGGTATAGAATCTTGGCTGTCTGGTGTCCAGCTAATTCTTAATCTCAATAAAACCAAACTGCTGATCTTTTCTAATAGCAAAACCCTTGAAAGTCCGTCCCACTTTCTTGTTTAGTCATCAAATAATACCAAAATAGACTCAGTATCCCATACAAAACTACAGGAGTCACCATAGATAACATGAAATTTGATAAACACATATCTCTAATTATTAAAAAAGTTCACATAAAACTCGGCTCTATCTATAGATTCAAACCATATCTCACCAACTCAACTAGACTATCCATTGCTAGGACACACCTTCTCTTGACTTTCCTGTATGCCTCTCCTATCTTCACCATCCTCAAGAAAATAGACCTAGCTAAGATTGACACCTGCTATAACAAGATTGCTAGATTTGCTACCAACTCGACACATAGATTCCATCACTGCATTGCACTTTGTCAACTAAACTGGTTAGAACTTCCCAACCTCTTAATCTTAACCCGACTCACAACTGCCCATAAATAATTTACTAACCTGAGAAGTGTCCTGCTCTTCAAAATATACTACATCCCTACTCTAGTAAAAGACTCTTAAGATCCTCTGATAAATTCCTACTACAAGTTACTAAGTCTAATAATAGTTTTGGTAATTCACTCTACTCCAACCATATCTCCAGGATTTAGAACTCTGTTCCTCAACAAATGTGTGTAACCAAGAAGCCCACACAGTTCAAGTCTTCTGACGACTCACTTTGCTGACTCTTGGCTCTGCTCTTACTCAGTTCTCAGTTAATCCCCATTTCTACTACTCTTTAACTCTTACTCTTCCCTCTGTTCTCTTCCTTGCAGATTTTATCAAATACTTTATTTTCTTAAGTCTCTACTTTACCTACTTATGCATTTTCTGTATTTTTGCTACTTTGTTGATTTTTCAGAAGTTAAAATACATATATTGTATAATGTAAAATTGTCCTTAATAAGTAATTGATTGTATACCACTGGGTATTTCATCTATTTCAATGTTTATTATGTACCTTTTGGAACTTCCACTACTGTTCTCTGTAAATTACGTGTAATTGCATAATCCTTGTTAATAATGCATGACTGTTTTTTACTTGTATGTTGGAGCTTTTATCTCTGGGCTTCCGCTGAAAAAGGGCTTTATGTCCAGTTGGGACGTTCCTGGTAAACAAATGCCAAATAAATAAATAAATACAATGCAATACTCTGCAGAGAAATGAAACTTTGTTTCAGGTTGTTGTATCCTGCATTAGTTCAAGTCTTCTATCAACTTGAATTGAAAACCTACACAGACCCTTGACAGTGACAAGATGAAATGGCAAAAAGAAAAGAAGATTTCGAGGCAGGATTACATGGCAAGGGAAGGAACAACCAAGCAGCAAATGTACAAACTTTTAGTACTTTAAGGAAGAGGTTTCCTATGAAGCCATTTCCTATTTTCCAAAAGAAAATGATGGATAAAACAAAGGTGATGATGTAGATTTCAAAGAAATGGGAGATTGCATAAGAAATGATGCTTAAAAAAGGATAATATTTTACATGAAAAGGATGTGATACAATGAAAATGTTAGTTGCTTTCTGAATGATGCTTTAAAAACATTGAAGTCAAAAGTGCCAAACAGAAAATAATTATTTGATGAGTATAAATGTAGTAATAAAAGCATTTTATCTCATTTTTCTTAAAAATTTAAATGTATGCCTAATTACAGGGAGAGCTTTACTGTATGCCATTTACTGAACGTCTCTGATTTCAAACTGCAATGTGTGTTATGTTCCAATGACAGTGGGGGAAGGAAAGGGGGAAAAGAAGTATATGAATGATGAATGAAAAATGAGATCTATATATTATGTGATTGAAAGCAATAAGAAATATTGTGTAAATACAATTCTGGCAATGCATGCACTAGGTCTAGGAATCATACAGAGTTAATGAGACAATATATGTATGAGCAAGGATTTTTAATATAATCATTTAATTATATTAAAAATCCTTGCTCATAGATTCAAAGATGGCCTTCAGATAGGAAGCATATACTTCTGCCTGCTCTCAAAATAGATATCAATCTAACCAAATCACTTGTGGCTACTATACTAAATCAAACAAAAAAAGCTAAAACAATATAAGGCGATTCGTAAGTTTACCTACCTGCTCTTCAGTTTTCAGAAAAGAAGCCAGATGTTAAGTTGTCAATCTCGCCTTCATTCTTGCTTGATGGGTTCGGAGCCGATCCTCGGCTCCGACTCGGCACTTGCTTTAGCTCGAGAACTCCTTTTACCAGCTCGAGGCAGCCCCATATCCCATGATGCAAGGCAGTAAGTACCCAGATCTCGTTTGCGCAGCTTAGGAGGTCTTCTTTTTACCAGCTCCTGGTAAGTTGTTCACTTTTGTGATTTTCAAGCCCCTTTTTACTCTAAAACTAATTTTTTGATAGTTTAAATTTAATTTATATCCCTTTCTGACAGAAATTCCCTGTCTCTTTTAATTTTTTGTTAGTCAATTCCCTATCCCATCCCCCCCCGTTAGGGTGTGTGTGTTGGTGTTTTATAGAATACCTATTGGTATTTTGTTTAATTTAATTTGACTGGTGTGTGTGTGTTTTTGTGTTTTCGGCACCATGTCAAAGGAGAGGGTTTCAGGTTTTAAGAAGTGTGACTCGTGCTGTCAGAAGATGTCTCTGACAGACGGTCACACTTCTTGCCTGTATTGTCTGGGCCCTCTTCTCCTGCAGGACTCCTGTGCTATTTGTCACTCCTTCAGCCAGAGAGTCCTGCAGGAGAGATGTAACAAGTTGATTCTTAGGGGCCTTCTTAAGCCGGAGGGCTCTCCGGCTAAGTCGGCTCCACCAAAATCAACAAAACCTGCCAAGGCCCAGGCTTCTGTATCTAAGCCTGCGGCCTCGGCTCCGACTCGTATTGAGTCGAGATCGGCTCCGGCTGGAGCCGATTCTGGCTTGACAAAGCTTTCGGCACCGATGGCTATCGGTGCCGAATCTGTATTGTCCACTTCGATGTCGGCTCCGATCGGTTCCGACACCCATGTGGCACAGGCATCGGTGTCGGCTCCGATCGGCTCCGACACCGTTACTTTGGTGGCTGTATCGGCTCCGGCTGGAGCCGATACATCGAGACGTTCTGTCGGCTCCGAGAAGTCGGCTCCGACAGGATCTGTAGTATCGGCTCCGATGGCTCATTCCAGGAAGAGGTCGAGGTCTCCTTCCTTGGAGCCGATACTTTCGGCTCCGGCTTCACCTCTTCTATCGGAACGAAGCCATCGGAGCCGATCTTCAAGGTCATCCAGGTTGTCAGATCATGACCTAGAGAGTGGTCAGTAGATTACTCAAGTCACAGGTACTGGCCCAAATGTTACACAGCCCGTCTCAGCAGGCGACTGTTGGTCCACACCCGTTACAGTTCCTCCTTCAACTCTACCCCAGAGCTTGGAGTTGGAGTCTTCGGGCATGGTTACTGCTACGGCTGGAGGACGGATACCCCCTTCTGTTCCTTCAGCCTCTACTCTTATCTCCTCTTCCTTAGAGGGATTCGGTGGTCGGGCTTCCATAGTCTCCTCCGAGGGGTGAGTGGCATCGGACCCTTGTCCGAGCCGCTCTTCCCTTGGAGCCTCGACCTGGTGAGCTCGGCTCCGACATCTGCCTCGGAGACTTCCCTTCGGTGGCCCCTGGAGTTCCTAGCTCTTGGGCGGGTTCTCTCGGACCTGCCTGGGAGGGAGCATTCGAGGTGATGAAGAGTGTACTGGCCACTGGTATCAGTCAGCAGTCTGTTCCCGTAGCTCCTCCCTCTATAGTACCTGTTGACATCTCTGCCACTTCTCTTGCTACAGGACCCAGAGATCCTCCGCCTCAGGTTTCCCCATTGGGAATTTCCCCTCTTCCGAGGATTCTCCTGATGTTTCGGGAGATCCTCCTAGGAAGAGGACTTGTAAGAGGAAGCATGTAGACTCCCCCGAGTCTGTCACTTCGGATACTGACTTTGATGAGTCAGAGGGATCCCCTAGATCCCCCTCTGAGGATGTCTCCTTCTCAGACATCCTAGAACTTCTGAAACAGAGGGAAACTGGCCCACCAACAATCCCTCTGAGGATGAGTCAGTATACCTAGAGGCGTTTGGATCTCGGCCCTCCACCTCCTGGGTGTCTCCGCCTTTCGACCCCCTTATGCAGGTTATTGCACGAAAGGCGTGGGCAGCTCCTGACTCTGTTGAGCCAGTCCCTAGGAGGCCTTCTAAATTTATCACTGCCCCTAGTGACAAACAATTCCTTACCAAGGGTGTCCCGGCTGATGCCATGGTGGTGGCTGCGGCCACCAAAAGGAACTTGCAGATCCTTCCGTGCCCGTCCATCCTCCTAATAAGGACTCTAGGACCATGGATAGGTGCGGTGGCGGATGTTTTCCTCGGCGACCTTTGCTATGCGTTCGCTGAATTACCTATGTCACTTCACCAGACTCCAAAGAGATATCCTCAAGGAGCTGGGAGAAGTAGTTCAGGATCCTACAGCTGCAGGGGCTCAAGAAAAGATTGCTTCGCAGCTAGGAACCCTCAATTCCATTACTAACTCCTCCATGCGGCTAATATCTTATGCTGCGGATGGAGCGAGTAGAGCCGCAGGCACAGGTGTGGCTCTTAGACTCCAAGCCTGGATGCGGCTATGTGATTTTGCGGATCCCTTTAAGGCGTCCTTCACAAATTCTCCCTTTGATGGGTCAGCTTTGTTTGGCCCTCAGGTGAAGGAAACCTTGACCAGGTGTGAGCAGGATGGCAAGACTCTTTCTGCTGTTGGAGTCCGTTTTCCACCCTTCTAGGCCTTATCCCAAAGGACAGAAGGGTGGGAAGATGTGGTTCCGTAAATCCCAAGGAGTCACGCCGGATTCACGTGGTCAGTTTACCCCTAGAGGCAGAGGGGGTAACAACAACAGCGCCGCACTAGAGGCAGAGGGGTCCGAAGAACCAGGAAACAGGAGCCTCTCTCTGATAAGCCCTTTCAGCATCCCTGAGGTGTTGCCCGGCTGTCCCTCCTTGGAGGCAGTCGGGAAGATTATCACTGTACCCAGAAGCCTGGCATTCCCTCACTCAAGACAGATGGGTACAGTCGATCATATCCAAGGGTTACATAATTCCTTTCGAGGAAAGTCCCTTCCCCTCAGGTTCCCTTCCAGATGTACCACCGGTCTAAGGGAAATTGCAGAGTTAGAAATCGCAAAACTACTGCAAAAAGAGCCATTCAGCCAGTTATAATAGACCATTCAGAGCCGGAATCTACTCAAGATTCTTTTGGTCCCCAAAAGACGGGAGACTGGAGACCAATATTGGATCTCAGCAGACTCAACAAGTCTGTCAGGAAGACAAGATTCGAATGGTCACTCTTCAGTCAATTCTGCCCTTCTTACAGAAGGACAACTGGATGTGCTCAATAGATCTTCAGGATGCGTACTATCACATCAAAATTCACAGGCGCTCCAGGAGATTTCTCCGCTTTCGGCTGGGGTCCAGTCACTTCCAGTTCAGGGCCCTGCCCTTTGGTCTCACTACTGCCCCAGAGTGTTCAACAAATGCATGGCAGTGGTCACGGCTCACCTGAGGCGTCAAGGATTCCAGGTGTTTCCGTATCTCGACGACTGGCTCCTGTCAGCCACCACCAGGCATCAGCTTATACAAGCCAGGGATTACACAATAGACCTTTGTTCTCATTTAGGCATCTCAATCAACTTGAAAAGTCATCCTTATCGCCCTGCCAGTCTATTACCTTCATAGGCGCAAACTTAAACACTGTTCGGATGTCAGCTACCCTTACAGAACAAAGAGTTTCAGACATTCAGACTCATGTCAGGATCATTCTGGCCAGCAAGAAAGTACAGGCCAGAATGGTTCTAAAGGTATTAAGTCTCATGGCTGCGGCCATTACTCTTCTTCCCCTGGCTCGATTCTACATGCGCCTCCTTCAGTGGATGCTGTTCACACAGTGGTCATACCAGCAACTCCCAATGCGTCACCAGATTCTGGTGACACAGACATGCAAACAACATCTTGCTTGGTGGATCACATCGTCTCAGGTTCACCAAGGCAGGTGCTTTGTACCCCGTCCCGATAGCCACTGTCACCACGGATGCCTCCCTGATCGGGTGGGGGGTCATTATCAGGGCAGGATGGTTCATGGGGCGTGGCAACCGTTCGAGTACCATCTGCACATAAATGTCCTGGAGATGAGAGCAGTGCTTTTAACGTTGCAAGCCCTCAACGACTTTCTTCCCGTAGGGACAATTGCAGTCCACACAGACAACATGTCTGTAGTTTGGTATATCAACAAACAGGGCGGAACCAAGTCCTACCCCTTGTGTCGAGAAGCGCTCAGACTTTGGCAATGGGCGATCTCCTCTCATTGGTTTCTGGTAGCAACGCATATCCCTGGGAAAACCAACATTATAGCGGACAGATTGAGCAGAGCTATCCTCATGCCTCACGAGTGGTCTCTCAAGCAATCTATAGCGGAAGAGATTTTTCTGGAATGGGGTCGTCCATGTTGCGATCTTTTTGCTACTCCCCAAAACAGCAAATGTCCAGACTTCTTCAGCCTCTTCCCTCTATCAGGCCATCCCCCCAGAGACGCTCTGACCCAGGATTGGCCCCAGGGACTTCTTTATGCCTTCCCTCCATTTCCTCTGATCCCTCAGGTGATCCAGAAAGCTACCGTTTGAGAGCCAAATTGATTCACGTTGACTCTTACTGGCCTCGACAAGTTTGGTTCCCGTTCCTCCATCATCACCTTTTGGTGCAGCCATGGCATCTGGACCCAGTGCCAGATCTACTGATTCACCAATCCGGTCAGCTGCACCGGTCAATCCCTTCTCTCAACCTCACAGCATGGTTGCTCCACTTCCTTCCTTAGCCAGGCTTCCTTTGATCTCTAACCCAGTTAGAGACATCATTGTAGCTTCACTAAAATCCTCTACCAGGAGGATTTACACAAGCAAATGGAAACGTTTCTCTTATTGGGCTAAGGCCCAAAATATTGATCCTTTTACTGCCCGGTTCAGGCAGTTCTGGACTTCTTAGCAGAGATTTTTCATGCAGGCTCCTCTTCTTCCACAGTCAGAGTTCAATTGGCTGCTATTTCTAATTTTCATGTCGGGATAGCAGATCATAATATTATGTCCCATAGGCTCTGCAGGGCCTTCTTGAAAGGAATTTTCCTACTAAAGCCTCCAATTAGGAATCCTCCTCCTCAGTGGGATCTAAATTTAGTACTGACATCCTTGATTCTTCCCCCCTTTGAGCCAGCTGTTTCTTGTTCCCTGAAATATCTTTCTTGGAAAACTTTATTCCTAGTGGCTATTACATCTGCCAGGAGGGTGTCTGAACTTCATGCTCTTTCGGTTCGACCCCCCTATTTGATTTTTCACAAAGACAGAGTATCTTTGAGAACCAATCCATCCTTTTTACCTAAGGTCGCTTCAAAGAACAATCTGAATCAATCCATTGATCTCCTGTATTTTTTCCTAACTATTCAGATAGAGCCGAACAAAAACTACATTATCTTGACGTCCACCGTCAGCTTAAATATTATTTGGACAGAACAAAAAAATTTATAAAATCTGATCAACTTTTTGTTTCCTATGCGGATAATAAAAAAGGCCTTCCTGTTTCTAAAGTGACTTTGTCCAGATGGCTTTCTTCGGTCATCACTGAAATTTATACGATCAGGGGAAAACAGCTGTGCTCAAAACCTAAAGCACATTCAACTAGGAGTTTAGCTACTTCTACAGCTTTTCAAGCTAGACTGCCTTTGGACACTATTTGTGCAGCGGCCACTTGGGCCACTCCTCACACTTTTGTTTCCCATTACAAATTGGACTTGGCCTCCAGGGACAGAGCCAGTTTTGGCTCTACAGTCCTCAAGAGTTTGTTCCATTGAGCCACCCAGGATAGAGGTGCTAGGGACGCGGTCCCATCAAGCAAGAATGAAGGCGAGATTGACAACTTAACATTAAGAAGTTATGTACCTACCATAACGTTCCATGTTAGTTGTCTTCTCTCGCCTTCTTTCTTGCGACCCTCCCTCCTTCCCCCTGGCCTGGACAGACCTTGTATAAGAAACTATTATGCTAAAGACCATTCAGACCTGGTCCTTTTTCCATCTGTAAGTTTCTTCTTCCTTTAGGAAGTTTTTTATGCTTGGTGTTATTGCCCTTTGTCAACAAACGAGATCTGGGTACTTACTGCCTTGCATCATGGGATATGGGGCTGCCTCGAGCTGGTAAAAGGAGTTCTCGAGCTAAAGCAAGTGCCGAGTCGGAGCCGAGGATCGGCTCCGAACCCATCAAGCAAGAAAGAAGGCGAGAGAAGACAACTAACATGGAACGTTATGGTAGGTACATAACTTCTTATTTTAAACTAATAATCTCTAAAAAAAACATAGCGGCACAGTGGTGATTCTGGATACATGTGCTTGGGCCTGCCAGTCTTGAATAAGCTGCCTAAACGAGTAAATAAAAGAAGAAAATCCAATCAAAATGGAACAAATGGAATCACAAACTACTAAGACTAGACTTTCTCTCATTAATTCTCCTGAAAAGAAGTTTTCTTCAAAAAGGCAGAAAACAAACAAACCGCATCCTGAAGCTACTAAGCAAGTTCAAAAAGCTAAGAATGAGCAGCCATTCACACTAGAAGACTTCAAAGAAGCTCTACTTCCCCTTCAATCAGAAATACAGACATTCTCTACAAAGCTAACACCATTCGCAAATAATCTAGAACATATGATGGCAAGAATGGAGCAAAACGAAGCTAAAACTCTTAACAATGAAATAAGAATACAAGAGCTACAAAAAGCGCCCTCAGACAGAGACATCACCATCACAGAAATGAAACAGAAGATTATCGATCTAGAGGCAAGAGCTAGACGCAACAACAAATTAATCAGAGGCATTCCTGAGAAATATGAACAGTCACAGCTTCCTGGAATTGCAAAGGAAATCATTGATATTGTGCTGGACAATAAAGACCTATCTAAAATGATCACAATTGAGAGAATACACAGGGCACTAAGGAAAGCTCAAATATCTGAAACTCCCAGACAAGTTTATGCCAGAATCCTAAATGCCGAACATGCACAATCTATAATTGTTAATGCCAAAAAGAAGAAAAGCATCTCCTGGAATGGCTATAGAATTACAATAGCACAAGATGTGCCTCTTCCAATCAAGCAGTCAAGACAAGCCCTATCTCCTTTTTGTAGTTACTTGCTAAACAAAAACATTAAATTTCAAATGAAATACCCGGCGACTCTCTGCTTCCAACATAACAGCATCAATTACTCAGTGAAAACTGTCCAAGAAGCTAAATCAACATTTTCTAATGCGTTTAAAGAGGTACCTACCAATATAGCTTAAATTCAATTTACCAGAAGAATCTTGACTATCGATGGCTGTTCTCTACATATTAATATTCGATTAGCTGTAACAGCAAAGCCAGAAGCCAGGCCAAGGTGAAATTGTACTTATCGTCTAAAAATTCCATTTTTGGGCCTAGACTACAAGCAAGCATTCGACCTTTGCCCTCTGACCTTACAAGTCACGTCCAGATTATGACATTGACATTAGTTCACAAAATAACAGCTCCCAAAGCAATATATAAACTGATTGATTACAACCAAATGTGGAAAAAAAGGGGAAAAGGAAAGGAAAAAAGGGAAAGAGAAAAGGGGAAGAAAGAAAAAACACAGCCTGTCACCTGCTAAAGCTGTTGGATCATCACAAAATCCATACTAAAAATCCAAATATTACAAATCTAAACAATCCACCTTACGTACTAGCTTGTCAAAATAACAAAGATCCATTTCCCTTTGCTTTAAATACAACTAATATCCAAGTCAAGAATCATAAAACCATTTCACTTAAGAAAAACATACTCCCAAACTAATCCGACGGATATATTATTTGCCATAAATATCTTTGATGCTAATCCTCACTTATTAAAGAGCATAACTTAATATGCAAGTGAAACCTAATATACAATGTCTTTAGATTGAAAAACAAAAAATGGAATCACAAGGCAACTCAGCAGACTTACTTTGTTCCCGGACGACGCAATACAGGCAATATATCCTTTAAACTTTTCTGTAAAAGCGGAGACGCTAGCAGGTATCGACCCAATCTACAAAATAAAACAAAGAACTCTGCAAGACATTGCGTACCTGGCATGAATGGATGAGGCGTGATTCTCTTATCCCTGATTTTGTGTCGATCATGGGAGCTGTGTTCCAAGGGATATGGAGATAGTGCTGCCTGGCTCTTAGCAGAGAGCTGAAGATTGATCATTCTCTTTGAGCCCTGTCAACTGTAGTGAGCAGAGTATGATTCTACTGGTGTGATGGATGGCGATGTGATGCGCATCGGAAGGTCAGAGGGGCGTAGCTTTCACACAAGTGTCGCTGGGCTGACAGCTATATGTATGCATAGTTTCGGAAGCCCTGATGCTATGATACACTTCCTTTCCAGAGTTTGGGGCTCTTTTCAGCTGGCAGATGTAGTCCTTGAACTCTCTATGCGCTAATTAAAAATTAAAAGGGAATAATTATATAAGGAAAAAAAAAAAAAAAAAAAAGAGGGAACAATAATACTATCAGAAATGTCCGTAATATTATTAGCATTTCAATATCATTATAACAGTACAATAACAACTTACATTCCAAGAAACTTAAACAGATTACTTTAACAAAAACCTCCCATTAGAATACTCCTCTAATCTGAGTCCCTTGTGTATGCTTCTACATAGACCCTTGGGATGACTCACACTGCAGCAGTAGTGTTAGTTCCTTGTTATAAGAATTTGAAGAACTCTTCAATTTCTTTGCCTGTATGATACATTTCTTGGCTGGAGAGATGATTCCCTAAGATAGGATGCCTGTGAAATGGGAATGGAGTCTGGTAATGGGACTCAAAACAACTTCCCTACCACTCCCAATGCTTAGCCAAGATTATTTCAGTTCTTGCCACAGAGGGGTTATTTGTCAGGTCATAAAAATTTGGAAAAATTGGGAAAGTCTCTCAGTACATCAGACAAGCATTAGCAACATTGATCTGAGCTCCACAGAAAGATTAGCAACAATTTCCTAGCTATAAGAAAGGAAATGTGCAACATTTGTCATCCAAATGGTCTAAAAAGTTGAACTGGTAGCTATTATTAGAGCTAATCACAAAAAATCTCTATCTTTAGGTGTCAATTCTATATCACACTGTTTGCTTGCCTTGTACTGGTTCCCCTCAAATAAAGGGGTCACTACTATTTTCGTACCTGTGTTGACATTTGATGCTGATGCCTTACCTGTTTATTTCCCTATCAGTATATGACCTCAAATGTCAAATAGTGGTATATACATGGTGCCAGATGACATTCCTAATGTAACAATTTTTCTCAATACTCCTGGCAAAAGGAAGCGGTCATAGAACTCTGGCAAGAATATTATTTTGACCAAAGATATTCTTTGATCCATTGGGCATAATGTATTCTATCAGGACTGGATGTACTTTTCTATTCTGTCACTTACTGTTGTCTGCAAATAATGCCTTATAAAACAAAGCAGTCTGGCAGAGCTTGTTAGCTAAATAAGCTAGCTTTGTAACAACACTATGGTGTGAATACGGCTCTCCACAAAACACACTGCACTTGTGATTTTTTTCTGTATTAACCCTTAATTTGGGAAACACATGTCCTTTACCAAACCTCTCAAAATACCTGCTGTAGAAGGCCAGGGTTCAACGATTATCATGCCATCAGTGACTAGATCGGGGCAGACAATGAACTAGCACCCTGTTCTTTCCCCATTCCTTTATGGAGAGGGCATCACCAGCCAAAAACTGAGCATTATCTGTTGTTCCTCCATCTGCATAGGATGCACAAACAGGGCCACAACACACTTAATACAGGCTTGAAGTTGATAGATAGTGGGGATCTAACCTTTCATTAAACTCCTTTTCATTTTTGGTACACAGTATGATAGTATGAACAGAGGTTCCTAACAAAGAGCATCGTAGACTTAAAACCCATAAGCTACCAGAAAAGACTAACAACACTATCCTCTTTTCAATGTCGTACAGGCTCTGCAGAAGAGACCTAGGCCTTGCCTGTCAAGCAATCTGGGATTCATTAGAGCAGGATCTCCTATATCTTCACAAATCAATACAAGAAAAAGGGATCCAAGCCTGCTTCAGCAAATCAATAAAACAAGGTGGAGAGGAAGATTCAATAGTCAATATCTCCTTCACCTTTGGAATATAGTCCTCTTGCAGACAAAGCAGTTTGATACACTATCGTCCCACAGGCAAGACCTGGATAATTGGATAGACCAAAGAATGGCCCAACTACTGCTTTAACTCTGAACATGTCACAAGGGAGAATACCGCTGGACCGAGTGATAAGAGGAAGCTACCCCAAAATCTGTCTACTACCTGTTCGGAGGGAGAGAGGAAGGAAAGAGGCATGCGGCACTAAAGTGGGACGAATAGTTTAAATTTTGGCTGGTTTGTACAAGGATGACTGGAAAAAGACCTAAATGACAGGCAAACTCTGATGAAGCGTTAATAAGAGCCAGCTGTGAATCTACTTGTTGGTACCTCATGGTGCTCTAGAAATGACATTTGATGTCAAAGTGAGACTTAAAAAGTGTATAATACTACGCTTATTCTTGACTTTAAATGACTCAGTTTAATAGTCTGTGACATCCAATTGTTGATATTATTGCTGTTAGTATTAATACTATCAATTTCATTATAGCTGCATGCTCATCGTGACTGAAGTGACCTTTCTGCACAACCTTCTAGAGTGAAAACAGCGCGAGTCTTAGTTATACTAGCAAAGAACTTAAATTAAAATTAATAGTGTGTCAATAATATATATGCATGGCAGATAAAGACATAACTAATCCAAGAGGACAAAATACTATACATTAATATTATAAATAATATCTTGACTGTATTGCTAAATGACTAGCATAGTTTGGCTTGGGGATTATGTGGGCAGATAGGTTAGTTGTGACCTATTGGATTCTTTTCTATCTAACTGCCCAAAACAACCTACACTATTCAGTCCATATGTGCACAAATGGTAATAAGTGTTCCAAGATTTAAATTAGGGCTTTCTTAAGCAGTATCTATGAAACTCTCCAAGTGACTATACCAACTTAAGTCTCTTTTATTATACTCTATGACAACATAGTAAACCTGCTTAAATACTTGACGTTACCTGCACTAATACAATCAAATGTATTATCTGGACAACGCTGTGGCTGGGCTTAAGGGGAAGGAAAAGGAAAGGGAAAAGAAAAAGAAAAAAAAGGGGAAGGAGAAGAGGAAGGGAAAGGAAGAAAAGGGGAAAAATGTGTGCTGAATTATCCATTGATTAAGAGATGAGTGATCATCTTAAATATAGATTCTAAATCTCAAAACATGGTTGATAAATTTTCTGATGCATATAATCTAAAAATACTTAAAGCACAAATCTACTCCCTTAAATTACTTGATCAGGAGGGTGGTCTAAGTAACATCCTTTGACTAGAGCTAAAATCTCTTTCAATTAATCAATAAAATTATTATAAAATAAATCAGTATATCATAAGCCAATGCAGGCAAGGAAGTTAATATCATGCTAAATATCTGATGGATCTTAGAATAACAATAGAAATTTGTATTATAGTTGGGTTTGTATATATGTTTCTAATACCTCTTACAGATAATAGAAGATCGTGGATACGCACGGGTGGGGGTCTGTAAGGGGAGGGTTGTCACTCATTAATCCTAATGCTGTTGTTAACATCTCACTACAATTCCCATACCACATACTTAAACAAAGTTATCATTCCTATAGAAAGCCTAAATTCCACTTTAACTATCACACTACCATCCAAATTCAACCGACAGTAAAGACAAAATGATATTACTGGAATCATGGAATGTTAAAGGTCTCCAGAATAATAGAAAAAAGAAGTTAATCTTACATCTAATTTATAAATCAGAGGCTGAAGTAACGCTTATTCAGGAAACCCACATGACCACAGCTCAATGGGAGAAGGAAACAAAAAAGAAATGGGTAAAATCAATCATAGCTGCCGGAAATGACACTGCATCTAAAGGGGTAGCAATAATAGTTAAAAACTCTTTCAATGGCACTATAAAAACAAGTGACTGTGATCCTAATGGCAGTTGGTGCTACTTAGTATATTCCCTTCCATCTTTCAATAGAAACATTTTAATCCTAAATGTTTACGGTCCTTGTATGTACCAAACTGCTTATATTTATGATATAAACTCAATTTTAGAAAAATTCCCAAACCATTTATATCTACTAGGGGGGATTGGAATATGACTATCAGACCTGAACTAGACAGAATGAACAAAGAAAATAAACAACCTGTTGACTTAAATCTTATAAACGAACTAATAGAATATTTTAATATATTTGATCCCTTTGAACTGTTTAGACATGACTCTGGAATCAGTAAATTCACATTTATTTCAACACCTCATAAATCATGGGGCAGGATTCACGAAGGCTTGCACGGAGTGTAAGAGACGTGCAACACTCCATGCAAGCCTCGCGATCCAGGAACAGCCCTAAACTCCGTGTAAGAGACCAGCTAAAACGTCTCTTACACGGACTGGACGTGGACATGCTAAATACCTCACTTGCAGCCGAAAGGTATGCAAATGAGGTATATTAGCAATCCACGAAGCAGAAACCAGTCCGTGTAAGAGACGTTTTAGCTGCAGAAATGTACTCAGTTGACAACTGAGTACGTTTCTGCAAATTCCACAATGGAGCCATGTCAGCTCCAAAAAAAGGGTGCATATGACTCAGGCAGCATGCCAATGGCCAAATATGTGGCCATTGGCAATATAACCCGATGCCAAAATATTAAAAATATAATTTTTTTTTTGGCAATCGCTGATGTTTAAACCCAGCGCAGCCCCGCGCAAACGGGCTGCGCTGTATAAAATCATAAAAAAGAAGGTTTCATGCAATACATGGAATGACAATGCAGGGACCAGCAGACCAAAAACAACATGGCCACCGTGTAGTGGTTGCTAAGGGGGGAAGCTGAGACTAAGACATGTAACTAAGCATTAGTAGGCAATCTCATGTAAATGAGGGTTAGGATACTGAATCTCACAGTCACATAGCAAATGAGCACAGTCTGAGTAGTGTAAGAGATACATAAGGGGGAGGAATAGAGTATGAGATAGGTGACATCACAGGGGGGAATGGTAGAAAGAAATGCAGTTCATTGGAGGTCAGTGTAACATGACAGATGACCGACACAGATCATGGAAAGAGGTGTGCCACTAAATAAGTCAGGGAAAGTCAAGAAATGGAAGGTGTACACTGTTACTTACACCCAAGTTTCTTGCTGGGCGTGCATGCACACGTGTGCACGCCATGAAGCGCGAGTAGGGCAATGTGCGCACGTGTAAGGCAGACTGAGCATGTGGGAGCGTGTTGGGAGATATTTAACACTGTTTGCGCGGGTGTGCGCGCGTGTAGGGCAGGCTGAGTATGTTGGAGGCTGTTGGCAGACGTGTAACAGTGTTTGCATGGGTGTACGCGCGTTTTAACCTGAATAAGTAGATTCTGAACCGTGTAAGCACGTGTGCGCACGTGTAAGCCACTGTGAGTGTGTTTCTGATGGTATGCACGTTGCTCCCCCCTGAGGAAACAGAGAGGAAAAAGGAAGCAACAGAATTAATAGGAAGCTAGCAGGGATAACTGCTGAAGCTAGCAGGTGAAAACAATTAGAAGCAGGCAATTACACAGGCAGAATAGTAGCCCAGCCCAACACTTAAAACTCTGCAAACAGTAGTGCAGGATGTTTCTCTTAAGAGACACTGCAAGACAGGAGTAAGCTAATAGAAGTGAAAACTGAAAAAGCTTAACTCAGAGCAGAAATGTTAGGGGCTGCCATAGCTGTCATAATGAGACATAGGCGATTTGCTGAGGGTGGTGACAATGCAGATGGTGCCAGACAACCCACAGTGAGGAGACGGAGAAGAGTGTACAGGCCTAGGGTCACCTACCACGGGTTACATGAGCTGGAGATAGTAGAGTGCTATAGAGTGGACAGAGAGCTCCTGCAGCAAATTTTTGAGCTGTGCAGGCCACGCCTCACACACAGAACCAACAGAGGGGAACCCATCCCAGTGGAAACCAAGGTATGTGTTGGCCAAAGAATACTAGCAGCAGGTACCTTCCAGAGACCAACTGGCAATATGATGGGGATATCACAGGCATCAGCCTCCAGGGTACTGCACCAGTTCCTGGATGCCATGTCAGCACATGTCGGTGATCATGTATATTTCCCCAATGCCTGTGAGGTATTGGCCAGCAATAAGCATCTCTTCCAGCAAATAGCGGAATACCCTGAGGTAGTGGGTGCAATAGACTGCACGCACATACACATTAAAGCACCAGCCAGTGAGTGGGGTCGGGCCTACATTAACCGCAAGGGCTTCCCCTCCATCAACTGCCAGGTCGTGTGTGATGCCCAGGGCATAATAATGAATGTGTGTGCTGGCTGCCCTGGGAGTTACCATGATTCCCACATCTGGCATTTGACACAGCTGTACCAGACATTTGCCAATGGGGACATCCCACACGGACACCTAGTGGGGGATGCAGGTTATGCACTGGAGCCGTGGCTGATGACACCCATCAGAAACGTACACACACCTGAACAGGAACACCATAATGAGGCACATGCACAAACACGTAATGTAATAGAGCGTGTGTTTGGGCTGCTCAAGTCACGGTTCCAGTGTCTGGACACATCTGGTGGAGCCTTGCAGTACACACCAACTACATGTACCCAAATTGTCATGGTATGTGCTATGCTACATAATATAATCTTGCGAAAACAGCTGCAGCAGGACCAGCATAGGGCCGGGCCAAACAGCCCCCCACCATTGCCAAGAACATCACAGGCAGAGCGTGACTCAGAGGAGGAACAACCTGAGCCTGCCTCAGTAGGCAGAAGGAGGTGTGCCCAGTATGCCCTGGCCTTGGCAAAGAGGCAGCGCATAGCACATACACTGGCTCAGTAGGAACCCTGGGAATGATACCCCCTCTAACTTTACCTGCTCACAAACATGTACAGGGAAGTGTAATATGCGCATCCGACAGAGGCAGCCCTGCAGCACCACCTGAGGCATGAATGCCATGTGTTAAGTAATGTACACCATGTACTATATGCACACATGAGCAGCCTGACTAACATCCACCCTCACCAAGCATGAAGCCACAAAATGACGATGGGATGATCAAGTGCAATAACTGGCTGAAGTAATGCAGTTAGTCAAAGGGGAGCCAATGTGTTTCAGGCTGGGAAGACATGCGGAGCATGACATGATGCACCACCTGCTAGGGGTGGCGTGCACCTATCATGCTATGCCCCATGGATACTGGCAAAGGCTGTCAGTACCCACAGCATGCCCTGAATAGGTAAGTCTCAAAACACAAACCCACCTTCATAGGTTCTACAAGGGATAGGAACCTTGATGTAATGCTACCCAGTGACAGATGTCTAAACAGCAAGATGTGTGCAGTGTAAACGCACACAGTATGGAGAATGTAGATACCAGTCCTGTAATAGAGAACTGGGTCAAGGCTCACATCAGCACCCTAACACTACCAGGTCACACCTCATACTGTGCTGTACAGCCGCAAAACATGGAACAAGCTACAAAAGGAGGGTGACTAGCAAGAAATGGCAAGGATAACCACACCCCCATGTTGGTACCACAACAAGAAGCAGCATGGATTAGCCATGGTCAAATACCAATGGCTAAAACCACCTCCCAGTATATAGCCTGCTGCAGACTACTGTCCTAATACCAGGAACTGCACCTGGCCTATGTCGGAATACATGAATATATCAAGCCCCCAAACCACATTATATTGCTTGACTGAAAATACCCAGACATACACCGGGAGCATTATACTAGCACCAACACAATAGGAGAAAATTTCCCAGAATCCATAAACCAAAATGCCCAGGAACAATGTACCACTCCCACAAGAGGGGTAAGCATACTGGATGTGATAATCAGCAACATGTGTACTGGATGGCAAGATGAGAAGTGTACCCCTCACTGGTAAGACCAGACCATAGAGTAATCACACTGGATATACACATCCTGACCCCAGTCCCTGGCCAGAATACCACAGTGAAAAACATGTGTAAAGCATAGGTTGCAGCCCTCAAAACCGATGTTGAATCCATGAAAGCCCTGTGCAATTGCAGAATATGGGACACACCACAGAACATGTTATACAGGCATTCCATGAACACAGCCAGGAATGCTTGGAGTATGCAATCACAAATAACAACAAAACACAATGCCATACATGCAGGCATCTGGCATGCTGGACTCCAGCCATTACCAAACCATGCAAGAGAATGAGGAAGCTACCACATGATAGAGCAAACATAAAAAGGGAAGTAATCACTGACCAGTAGTATGGCAATAACATATGTCCACATATACAATCAACTAAGTCCAGCCACAACAAGTAGAATCCGTGAATCCAGAGGCAATGTGACACCAGTCCCAAGTACACAGACAACCACAACACCCCCCAATAAATACAAATATATGTGATAGATGCATCCATGTATCCAAACCAGAGGTTGAGCTCCACCAACTCAGTACTGTCAAAACTAGTCAGGAGGAGAAGGTAACCACATACACCATAAACCCAGTCCCACATAGACCTTCCACAACTGTAAACCAAACACATAAACACAGACAAATATTCCCGGAGGCCTTAATTACAAACACACCACACCAACAGAAGCCTCCAAAGCAGATCACAAGCAACCACAACCTTCAAACATAGCACATGCAATGAATAGTACACAAAGCTGGTGTGCCAAACAGTCACAGGCCAGAAGGAGAAACAACATGCCTAATACAGTCGTAATAGGTGTCTGTATAGGCAGACACACTGCTGTCCCACTCACCAGACTGAGCAAGGGAAGGGGTAGAGTAAGCTGCCTGTAGGCTGCCACAAAATGCCACATAACACAAGTACGCAGGTCACTCCAAAGCAAGCAGAAATATGATGCACTCAGTGTCCATGCTGGTGTGAATTACCTGAGATGTACCTCCCTGGTCAACATGAAAAGAGACATGGATGGTCCCTCTGAGTATGTACCCCAGGCCGGTATGACACTGGCTGTGTGCAGCATCCAACCCTCACCAAGAATGATGCCACAGTACAAACACAGAATGCTCATGTTTAACAGCTGGCACAGTTACAGCTGTCAGTCCAAGAGGGTTTAATGTCTGTCTGCTTGAGATGTCAAGCATGACAAGCCATGCTGCTGTTCCAGGGATGGCTTGCACCTGTTACCCGTGTGCGTCTGGATACTGGATAAGGCCTTTGCCGCCTCCATAGAGCCGTATGTAGGCAAGGCCAAAAAGACTACCCATCACCCTAGAAAACATAAGTGGTAGGAAACATAAGGGTAATGCTGACCAATGCCAGATGTGTAAACTGCAATATGCATGCCCCTGAGGCACTTCCCATTATAGAGAACATTGATGTCTATGCAGTGACAGAAGCCTGCTGCAAGCCTAGTGATAGCACACCAGCACTACTAGGTTATACCACATATCATGTGTTATGGCCCCAACACCTGCACCAAAACATCAAAGGAGGGGGAGTATCCATATGCAGCACAGACACCCATATGGCCAGGTAACTGACAATGCACAAAGCAGCGGAGACCACCCATGTGCACATAACTGTAGTCAAAACTGCTGTACAGTCTGTAGCATGCGACAGACCACACTCTCACACACAAGAACTCCACCCAGACATCCTGAAGACACTGGACAGTATGAATATCCCACCAAATACCAGACAAGGTACACACAAATTACCACATAGGTGTCAAACCATTATGTATGCAAGGAGTAATCAGGGACCTAGGGACACAGGTCGACATTAATCTGTCATGTGACACTCACAATGCCAATGTGGCTATGAAGATTGTCGATATTGGACACCGTATCATGAAAGGATTCACATCTACATCAACAGAGGTCACTGTGCTGCTGTACTGTTCCCTTATCAGACCCATAATCTAGTACAATGACTCATATGGGATGTACTGTACGTGACACCTGCAGCGGTTCAGAAGACCTCATAGTTACCCCACCAACAGGATAAAGGGTGTGAAATATATGTCATATGCTGCCTGGCTGTAGACACCCCAGCTGACTGCAGTCACAGACTGCCTACACAGAGGCATTGTATGTCTGTTGTACAAGGCCATGTCCAACACAGGAGTAATGGACATGCTCCACCACAGGAAATCAAAGCCATTGGAGCTGTGAGAGTCACAGATGTCAGCCTCAACACATAATGAAATAAGATGTGCTGGAGGGACAGATACATAACCCAGAGGCTCCCCACACCCAGAAACATGATCCCAATCCATGGTAGGCAGAGCCCCTCACTGACACCCCTCAACAGGAATATTGTCAAGTGGATGGATGACCGTACATGTATACTGGGGGTCCTCACTGTGTCACGACCAGACAGAGGCACAGTGAAGAACTTCATAAATGGCCATAATAGAACATAGCAAGGGGTGGCAAAAGACACACACACTCTGGCTAGGCTTACTAATGGCCTAGGGTGTATAGCCTAGTATGAACCCATGAACCTATGAAGATACAAAACGTACAGGACACTAAGGATAATCACAAGGCTTACCCAACTGATGGTAGGAACCATGTTGGGCATCCACAGATATGCTCCGAATCACACAGATATTACAAACAACATACCAAACACACACACATATTGCTAACATACAACCTGTCAGGTGCAGTGCAAACCCCCAGAGTGCAAAATACCTATCCCAGCAGACTGATGGTCCCTGACATTGCAGATGCTGAGGTAACAGCCATCATCTGCAAAGCAGAACACACAGCAGCAAAGGTATGTGATGGTGTCCTGTGCTGAGGCCATCACGGACTCCAAGAATAATGGAATGCCAAATCACACTACTGCCCAATGTCAGCCTTACCACAGGATATGTACCCAAAGAGCAGTGTACAACAACAGTGGTCCATCACAACAAAGGTGTTGCCTGAATGGATACTCCAAACTACCACCCCAGGATCCTGACAAGCTTGTTCTGCACAGCTATGGAAAGGATCAGTATGTACCGCAGACAGAAGGCTATTGTGGACCTACTGATACTGGACCCTACACAGTGTGGCTGTCGTAACTGCAGAACCTGCCCCTAAACATGTCTGACCCATTTGAAGCAGTCATTAAGGTCATTGATGAGGGCAATGTGGTCCACACAGTGTAGCTGGACCGTGCACATGCTTCTAGACAATACCGTACGAGTTCAGTATGGATATGTTCACCAGCTTAAATATATACCCCTATGTCAGTAGAGGAGTTGCAAACCAGACCAAGGACAGAACTGACATGGTCAGACTACAAAGCAGATATGAGTGGCATCCCACAAGGCCTGGTCTTGCCCCCCCGTTCTGTATATATGTCCCATAGGTATAGGCCAACATGGAAGGACTGTGACTGAACATGTATGCAGAGGAGTACAAACAGCCCACCGTATCCAACCCCCAGCTGACACAAGCAACCCACAAAAGGGCCACCTACAAACAGACAACTGTAGCCATAGCCATGTCAGCAAGCTAATTGCAGAACTGTGTATAGACAACCACCGTGGATTTACAGTAAGTGCCCACAAATTACCACACAGGTGTTAACCCATGAGGTACATAACATGTAATGTGAGACCTGGGTACAAAAGGTGATAGATATCCTGCACTGGACAAACATGTGGCTGTAGTGTTCGCAGAAACATATACTATATACCCACCCAAACATGAAGGTTGGCAGATGTAGATAAGGGGAACTCACTGTGGCTCTGCAGTCATCCTCCATCAGCGTCACAAGTGACTACAATAGCCCCTGTGGGATATACCGCAGCAGACACCTCCATCAACTGTAAAGTCCACAACAGTACCCCACCAGGAGTAGCAAAGAGCATGAACAGATGCCATGTGTTGCCTGAGTAAACAAACTGCAGCCCACACACCGCCATACTTCCCAGCTACAGGAAAGCTGTGCCTGATGTATGAAGCCATGTCCAACCTGGAATGAATGAACATGTTGCACCTTGTACAATCTGAATGGCAGTGAGCTATGCACATGAGAGACCTGAACCCCAGCACTGACATACATAGGACAAGCTGTACAGAATGATCCATAACACAGAAGGCACCCCCACTCTTCAATAAACTCCTGGTACAGGTCAGCCAGAGAGTCACATATCGACAACCCTCAAGAGGAATCCTGATGAGTGGATGGGAGATGGTAGGCTAACCCTGGGTATCACTGTTATGTCAGAGGTAGACGGAGGCACAGTATACTAACCATGACATATGTCATGGCAAACTCCAGTTACAATGTGTGTCGAAGGACAAACACACCCTGTGACTAGCATCAGAAATGGCCTAGGGAACATTGCTAGTGTTTGCCAATGTCCACCCATGTTGTGGAATACACTAGCAATGTTGGACGAGCCTGGTGTAGGTAGTTCATATCTGAACATAATGCAACATGGTCATATGTGCACAACTGGCCCCTACACAATCTGTTGTGCTCACTATGAAGATGTCAAGCAGTCATAGGACTAAAGTCCAGGATACTGTCCACCACAGTGAAAGTGCTGAACCAGTACACTATGCGGTACTACAGTGTTAGGTCATTATGAAAGTATGTTGAGAACTGTCTGCAAATTATCCCATGCAATCCCTGCAGGCACAGTATAATCCCTGTTGTGGCAGACATGAAGCAGTTGGCCAATTAGTACACAACATGACACTCAACACACAACCATAAATGTGAGATATTGTTGAAGTTCACACACACCCAAATATGTGGTGGACTTCAGAGTGCAACATATGGAAAGCTCACACTAGGCATGCTCGCACACTTTGATAAATGAGGCATATGTCAGACAACATGCCATGGAAAGGCTGAACTGGGCATGCTCACACACTTAGGCCATATCTCCGTTTAGCAGTTGGCTACACATATCTGGTATTTGTACGTGTCAGTCCAGGAACCAACCATAACACAGCAATCTGCCCAGTGCACACAGTAAATGACTACAGAGACATAAGTGATATAGTGGATCGCCGTCATATGCAAACATCTTCCACAGATACACAAGTTGGTCATAGGAATAGGGAATGCTATGGCAATAAAGACCTGCAAACAGTAGAACAGCACAACAAATATTGTGCATCCGACAGTTGAACATATGGGTGTAGAGGTCAATACTAGGCTTGTTGCCCTAGGGAATGACAGCTCAGCCAGAGTGTGCTTGGCATCTGCATCCCCAGGACAGTAGGCTACTGTGCCACTGTAAAGTAGGTCACAGAAGGCAACATGTGAGGCTAGTGAGCTGTGCCTCTGTCAAGCAGGGGCACTGTGGCGGTCCCAGGGATTGAATGTGCTAAGCCACAGCCATGTTGTCGGTGTGTGCTGTGAGAGGGTTGCTGAGGATCTCTGACAGTAGGTGTCCGTCAATAACAGACTGAGGGGAGCCCTATCTGCATTCTCTGGACGATTCCATTGTCAACACTGTGTTGTAATGAGTATGTGTGAATGAAGTGCCATGCCAGAACTGTTCACAGATGTCCTCCCTCTGTGGGCTACAGCTCTGCAATGTATTAGGTCACTCTGTCTGTTGTACGGCGCATATATGGCTGGTGTACAGCTGACAGGTGTCTTGTTGTGGAGCAGTCATGGGTATATGTGGGATAGCATGACCAATGCAAACCGTACACATGGTCATAGAATGCAATTGTCAAGGATTATGCTGAGTGGCCAGTATAGTCCCCCAGCATGGGTCCTCTGAAGTCGTCCACCCCAGTCTACACAAGTGTAGAGTCTGCTTGTGCTAAATACAGTTTGTGTGCAGTGACAACCTTGCCTGGGGGTGGAGATGGGATATGGATGTCCAGGGAAAGGTGGGTATGGTCAGATATCAACAATGGTGGTCTACCTCTGGTGTGGAACAGTGAGTACCCACGTTGCAGATGGACAGGTGCAATATGTATTCCCCCATGTGGCTGTGGTGTGTGGTTCTGCCATAGCACATGGACCCACAAATTGTAGTGGCTGTAGGGTAAAGTGGTAGAGGCCTGAGTAGTTCTCACACACAATATGCCTGTACCTGATGTTAACAACTGGAATGGTGTATGTGAACACCTGCATATCCTGGCACTGTTCCCAGGAAGCTAAGTGTGTGTCCTGGATGTGGGTGTGGTGTTCTGGACTGGTTGTGTTGTGTGTTACAGGTCCTGTGGTCCCAAAGCATGGTATAGAACATAAACTGCCAGTGCGATGTGCATATCTGACCCTGACGTAGGTGGCTGCAAATGCATATATATGCTATCCCCTACCTGACAGGTAGTACTACATGTACATACCTCTGTAGAAATAAAGATGTCAGCACCCTATAAATACTACAGGTGCAGAACAGATGCCCAGTAATTCGGATAGTGCGCTCTGCTAATGCGTCTCCCTCAAGTGTCATAATATAGTTAGGTAGGGGTTCGAATCCTGCAAATGCTCAGTGTGTGTTTGTGGGTGTGTGGGTGAGTGGGGTTTGTGTGTGTGAAAGGCTGTGAGAGGGAAATGTCCCTTTTGGCAACTGGGAAAACACACTACAGGATGCACATTCCCCTTTCTAAACACTGATGATGTCAGCACCCTATAAGTACAGCAGGAGAAGGGAAACCTCCCAGTAATGCAAATAGTGCGCTCTGCTAATGCGTCCGTCTCGAGTGTCATAACATAGTTAGGTAGGGGTTTGAATCCTGTACATGCTCAGTGTGTGTGGAGGGGGTTAGTGTGTGTTCAAGACTGTTTGAAAGAAGTATCCCTTTTGCCAACTAGGAGAATACACTACAGGATGCACATTCCCCTTTCTAAACACTGATGATGTCAGCACCCTATAAGTGCAGCAGGAGAAGGGAATCCTCCCAGTAATGCGAATAGCGTGCTCTGCTAATGCGTCCATCTCAACTGTCATAACATAGTTAGGTAGGGGTTTGAATCCTGTACATGCTCAGTGTGTGTGGAGGGGGTTAGTGTGTGTTCAAGACTGTTTGAAAGAAGTATCCCTTTTGCCAACTAGGAGAATACACTACAGGATGCACATTCCCCTTTCTAAACACTGATGATGTCAGCACCCTATAAGTGCAGCAGGAGAAGGGAATCCTCCCAGTAATGCGAATAGTGCGCTCTGCTAATGCGTCCGTCTCGAGTGTCATAACATAGTTAGATAGTGTGTAGAAAAACAGTCACTACTGCTCCAAAAACACACAGTCTAAATAGTCCAACAAGATAATCAGTAGAAAAGGAAATGACTGGTGTAGGGGCTGATATTGTTATTGTAAACTCAAAATGTAATTGTTAAAAATTCTTGATATATCTGTTGCACTTTACATGCAACTGTACCTTTAAAACTGTTAATGGTACGTAGAAAGTCTCTTAGATATTTAGCACTAAAATATTGTAATGCTGTAAGCTCAACAGTACCTTATTTTAAAGTAAGCGCACACCAAGGCTTTATTCACATATCCGTGGTGGTGTGCGGGTATTAGACTGGTCCGCTCAGTCGGTGTTCACCTCTCTAAGCGTTTCCACCAATAAACCTCTCCAAATGATAGTAGCAATATAAATCAAAACATATAGTTCCAACCCAGTAATTCCATTTCGAGTAATTCCAGGTAACTGAAACAGTACAATCCAAATAGGATAGTTCCAACACTTCTGTTCTTGTGATATACGTTCTACGAATGCACCACGCAAATATCTTTGAATAAACAAAATCTTTTATTGTAAAAAGTAGTCGACAAACAATTACGGCTAGCGCTTTCACCTACTGGCTTCCTCAGGCCGTTAAATTAATACTAATAATGCAAGCTATATATAACTTCAGGATTTCAAAATTCCTGATGTCACTTCCTGTCCTATTTTAAAATACTTAGTAACTATTCTTATAGTGATGTTACATAGTATCGCATCTTCTGTCATAGGTTTGCATTAAATAAAACATTGTTTCTACATCTAATACTTAACTAATAGTAAGATGTTAAGTCCTATACATCGTATAAAATACACATAAGAATACAAATAAATAAAATTATGCTTACTGATGTCACATCCTGTTATACTTCGCATTAGTGTATTGGTGTTATTGCGATACATAGTATCGCTACATCAAATATGCTAACATCTGGTTATATGTTGTAGCATCAGTTAATACATGTATAATTTAAAAAGTTGTTATTACTTAGAAATATAAAAAAAGCTATCAATTAAAACACTAAATGAAATAGCCGTCAGAGGTATTTACATCATGTACAACGTGCATAACTAGAAATACTATAATATACCACATTATTAACTAATTAGTATATATATATATATATGGCATCTGTTTATTGCACATATTAGACCACTCTTTTTGTTAAAAGTCTTTCTAAGTGGTTCCTAAACTTTATGTGACTTATTATTCCCATCCAACTTTATTTAAGTATGCCATTTGTATGCAGAACTGCTCAACCAATGGCATAAGAAAACTATAAAGTAAGAATAGTTTGTGCCATAGATAGTCACTAAATTACATGGTTCCTATTATAATCGTGCACTTTATCCTGCGCAAAACTCGCTGTATAATATACACAGGTAAATATATACAAGTTATAGTACATATGTTGACATAATATATTCATATATAATAGTTGTTTTTGAGTCTATCCCAGGACTTTATATAACTTGTACCAATGCTTATGTTTGTGCGCTACTTCCCTGCGCTTTGTATTCATACAAGAACCACACATAAAGTATGCAGGTACTATAAAATTGTAAGAAAAATGCATATATACATGCAAGCGTTGACCTAATATGACTTCTTGTTATTGCTTATTCAAATACTGAAATCTTCTATGCCTATAATGTATGCACAAAGTATACCAAGAGCATATACCCAATAGACTAATGACAAATGTAATAAAGCGCTAATTTATATTTGTCTTACTGAAATCATATGCGATGTCTCGCATATTGCTTACTAGATAGCAATTATAAACTGACTGTACCATTGCGCATTGAATATCATTGAATAGTATAAAATGTGCTATGGTATAATAAAAAATACTAGTAAAATTATAAACAAACCATACCATTACACATTAAACGCTATTAAATAGTGTAATGTATACTTTAATATGGTGTAAGATACCAGTGAAGTTCTACGTGTGGATTTCAATCTAGTTAAAGTTCCCACAAGTATAGATATATCTCCTCTGGAATCAGTTTACCTATCACTTCGTGTGAAATCTATGGAATTGTGTGTTAGATCATTAACAATGGGAGAAACAAGGTACAAATATTTCTATTATTAATTTATTTATTTATCTTTAAGATAATCATTACTTGTCCAAATAAAACATATTACTCAAGTCTTCTGTATTATATATCATAAACCTTCATAATCGGGAAATATATATTATGTTATATTATGTTAAAAATTTAGAAATTTGATTAAAATTGAGACTAAAATCAAAATTGGATATTCTGTAATATATTATTTTATTATTAATCAGAATAATTTTTGTTAATATATATATAATCAATTATTTCCTTGCTATATGTAAATACAATATATAGTCTTATTTCAAGAAAAGTTATTGATATTATTAAAAACACATTATCATCAATATTTACTTATTTCACTATAGTATGGTAACTCAATTTTTACATTCTAAGTAAATCAATTTAAATAACTTCAAAATGAAGCTTATCTACTAAATTCATGATGTATATTTTATGTAATTAGTTGTTTTTTAAAAAATCCTTTTATTAAAATTATTTATAGATATTTATGTAATAATTTCAAGTATATATAAATTCTTCATACTATATATCTCTATAGGTGTGTGTATGGGAAACATACACAAATAAATAAAAGATAACAATTTCCTTAAGTGTTTGTATGCATTATCCCATCATACACATATGTGTATTTTACTGTCCATCTTTAGCATTAATCATTCACTTGGACTTTATACTTAATTTTCTGGCCTTTAATACAGGTTTAATGGGAATTCTATCGTTGAGACCCGGTTTCTGGTCGGCTCTTAAACGAATAATCCAATTCATTTATAGTTCTTCTGTTTTATTAGAAATATCTCCCCTCCTAATATTAGTGAAATTATTCTGTAACACCTTAAATCTGAATGTATGTTCAACAGATGTATTAATAACGTGTTTAGATAAAGCATTGGTTGTGGAACATATCCTAATATTATATAGGTGTTTCCTAATGCGATCTTTCAACCGTCGATCAGTTTTGCCTATGTAAAAGGCAGAACAAGCTACACAGAGGGCAATGTATACTATGTGCTTAGTATCGCATGTGGCCTTCGCTGTCAACTTATATTCCTGCAATGTGACTGGATGTATGAATATTGCATTCGTATCAATGTATTTGCAATGATTGCATTTCATACATGGTATAGTAGCTTGCTTTTCCATCTTGTTTGTTGATTTCCCTAATGTCTTATTAGATCCACACAATTTCCTATATAAATTAGGTTTATTCCTATAGGTATACCTGGGTGTTTCCCCAACTATTTCTTGTATCTCGGGGTTGACTGTTAAAATCCCCCAATGTTTCTCATATATTTGTCTAATACAAGTGATATCCTGTGTATAGTGAAGAACTACCTTCATCCAGTTATTATTCACCTTATTGGTATTATCTGGATGTTCCAGACCTTTCGTGTAATAATTAGAGAAGTATGGAAATGCTCTACCTTCTCTCATGTGGCAAACACTATCTATTTCTGTTCTTATCTCTTGTTCGCCATAGGACCTTGCTATAAACTGTTGTTTCAGATTCTCAATTTCAGTATTATAGCCATCTTTAGCAGAATTTAATCTTGATGTTCTCATTGCTTGGCCCCTTATGACGTTTTTAAAAACAAAGCCTGGGTGCATACTTTCTCTGTGCAGCAATGTGTTCCTATAACAACTCTTCCTATATATGCCTGTATTTAGCATTCCATTGGTTAGTTTCTCAACATACACATCCAGGAAACTATTTATATTGTGATGTTTCCATACTAAATTTTAGATAATCTGTGTGCTCATTAATCTCATCTAAAAAAACACCAAGGTTCACTTTATCAGATGTCCATACAAGGAAATGGTCATCCACAAATCTATTATATAATCTCACATATCTCTTAAACATTTCCATTTCAAACAAGAATTGCTTTTCCCAGTCAGCCATTACGAGGTTGGCGTAGCTATTGGCACAAGATGTGCCCATAGCTACGCCATCCTTCTGCATGTATACTTTATCTTTAAATACAAATATGTTATTACTTAGGACAATCTGAATTAAATCACATAATACTTCTATTTGTGCATTTGTATAATTTGAATCCGACTGTAACCTCCTATATATACATTTAATACCTTGTTCATTAGGTATAGATGTAAAGAGAGATTGTACATCTAATGTGACAAGCCATACTTCATCACCTAGAATTACATCAGTAGTCTGTTCATATAATTTCATCAAAAATTGTTTTGTATCTCGTAAAATGTGTGGGTATTTTTCTACTATTGGTCTCAGTTTTGTTTCCAAGTATAGTGATATTGGCTCTGTTACCCAGCCTCTGCCAGCAACAATTGGCCTCATAGGTGGTTTCTGGGGGTGCTTATGAATTTTGGGTACTCCCTGTATACATGGTAAGGTAGGGTTATCATTTATACAAAATTTATAAATTTCATCATTTATTCTATTCTCACAATATAATAAATGTATACTATTTACAACTCGTTCTATTATTTTATCCACTGTGTTCATTGTGATCTTACTATAATATTTATTATCACTCAGCATTTGTTTCATGCTAGTTACATATACTTCCATATCCATAATAAGTATGGGTCCTCCTTTGTCAGCAGGTCTAAGCATGATATTTGGATCATTCTCTAATTTCTTTAGTGCTGTACGTTGTCTAGATGTCAGATTCCCATACCATTTTCTATTGGAATTCTTTCTTTCATGTATGTATAGTTCCTCTTCGACTAATTTGGTGAAGGCATTTATAAGTGGATGTAAATTGGGTACAAATGTGCTGGGTTTTTTGAAAACGTACCTAGTTTGTTTGTCCATTCCATAATCTACTTTTAGTTGTACATTCCTAGTAAATAGTTTTAAATCAGTAACTGTTTGAGTAATATCACTTTTAGTTGATGGAATAAAACAAAGTCCTTTTCTAATACTTGCGCTTCTTCTACTGTCAATTCTCTACTAGATATATTCCATATAATAGAATTTATGTCCCTAGCCACATTTTCTTTATTGTAGGTCCCACATGCTCCTGTTCCTGTATTCTCCTTTTCTGCCTTCCTCTGCTCATGGAGCGGTCCCTTCCTTGAGTCCATTGTTGTGCTATGGGGAAAGGGACTATGTCATTACTGTTATCTATATTTCTGTTACTTCCTGTTCTCATTTTCCTAGCATCTTTCTGCCTACATCCATCTAGTATTCTAATCTCAGTGACATCCTTTGTAGCATCTTGTGTTAGGATTTCTATGTTACTATTGGTATCTACCTCTGGGATTGATTCCCTGTCCATATTTTCGTTGTGGACTTGTGCTACTGTAGTCACAGTTTTATTTACAATGGGATGTTTATTGCCTACATTACTGGTACTACTAGTTTTGCTATTATTAGCATCACTACCATTTATTATTACATTCTTGTTGTTATTATTCCTCATATCCCTGATATTATACATGTTCTTCTTATTATTATCAATAGTTGGATTATTAAATTTCCTAGGCCATGTGAAGACGTGTCCATTTGCAAAATCCTGTAGATCCCGTTTAATTTTACCTTGTTTCTGTTCTACTAATTTTTTCTCATAGAGAAACACATCATCTAATAATTTTTCTAACATTTTGTCTACAGTAACTTCTGGATACAACTCATATAAGTGTTTCTGTTGTTGTCTAATAGTCTCTTGCATCTCAAGTTCCTGTGGAGAAAATAAATCATTAAGAAGTTCCATGTATCGAATACTTGTGTCTATATTAATCTGTTGCCACTTATATAGCAACTCTGGGTAGGTGGTGCCTGTGGTGGGCATTTTCAAGATTCGTAGCCCCCTAGGTATAATTTTTCGTTGTGGCTGCAAATGCATATATATGCTATCCCCCACCTGACAGGTAGTACTACATGTACATACCTCTGTAGAAATATAGATGTCAGCACCCTATAAATACTACAGGTGCAGAACAGATGCCCAGTAATTCGGATAGTGCGCTCTGCTAATGCGTCTCCCTCAAGTGTCATAATATAGTTAGGTAGGGGTTCGAATCCTGCAAATGCTCAGTGTGTGTTTGTGGGTGGGTGGGTGAGTGGGGTTTGTGTGTGTGAAAGGCTGTGAGAGGGAAATGTCTCTTTTGGCAACTGGGAAAACACACTACAGGATGCACATTCCCCTTTCTAAACACTGATGATGTCAGCACCCTATAAGTACAGCAGGAGAAGGGAAACCTCCCAGTAATGCGAATAGTGCGCTCTGCTAATGCGTCTGTCTCAAGTGTCATAACATAGTTAGGTAGGGGTTTGAATCCTGTACATGCTCAGTGTGTGTGGAGGGGGTTAGTGTGTGTGTTCAAGACTGTTTGAAAGAAGTATCCCTTTTGCCAACCAGGAGAATACACTACAGGATGCACATTCCCCTTTCTAAACACTAATGATGTCAGCACCCTATAAGTGCAGCAGGAGAAGGGAATCCTCCCAGTAATGCGAATAGCGTGCTCTGCTAATGCGTCCATCTCAAGTGTCATAACATAGGTAGGGGTTTGAATCCTGTACATGCTCAGTGTGTGTGGAGGGGGTTAGTGTGTGTTCAAGACTGTTTGAAAGAAGTATCCCTTTTGCCAACTAGGAGAATACACTACAGGATGCACATTCCCCTTTCTAAACACTGATGATGTCAGCACCCTATAAGTGCAGCAGGAGAAGGGAATCCTCCCAGTAATGCGAATAGTGCGCTCTGCTAATGCGTCCGTCTCGAGTGTCATAACATAGTTAGATAGTGGTTTGAATCCTGCAAATAGCAAGTGTGTGTGTTTGGATGAGGGGGGGTTAGTGTGTGTGCAATTTTGTGTGAGGGAAATGTCCCTTTTACTGGGAGAACACACTACAGAATCCACATTCCCCTTTCTAAACACAGATGATGTCAGTACCCTATAAGTACAGCAGGAGAAGGGAAGCCTCTCAGTAATGCGAATAGCGTGCTCTGCTAATGCGTCCATCTCGAGTGTCATAACATAGTTAGGTAGTGGTTTGAATCCTGCAAATGGCAAGTGTGTGTGTTTGGATGAGGGGGGTTAGTGTGTGTGCAATTTTGTGTGAGGGAAATGTCCCTTTTGGCAACTGGGAGAACACACTACAGGATGCACATTCCCCTTTCTAAACACTGATGATGTCAGCACCCTAGAAGTACAGCAGGAGAAGGGAAGCCTTTCAGTAATGCGAATAGCGCGCTCTGCTAATGCGTCCGTCTCGAGTGTCATAACATAGTTAGGTAGTAGTTTGAATCCTGCAAATGGCAAGTGTGTGTGTTTGGATGAGGGGGGTTAGGGTGTGTGCAATTTTGTGTGAGGGAAATGTCCCTTTTGGCAACTGGGAGAACACACTACAGGATGCACATTCCCCTTTCTAAACACAGATGATGTCAGCACCCTATAAGTACAGCAGGAGAAGGGAAGCCTCCCAGCAATGCGAATAGCGCACTCCGCTAATGCATCCGACTCAAGTGTCATAACATAGTTAGGTAGTGGTTTGAATCCTGCAAGTGTGTGTGTTTGGATGAGGGGGGTTAGTGTGTGTGCAATTTTGTGTGAGGGAAATGTCCCTTTTGGCAACTGGGAGAACACACTACAGGATGCACATTCCCCTTTCAAAGCACAGATGATGTCAGCACCCTGTAAGTACAGCAGGAGAAGGGAAGCCTCCCAGTAATGTGAATAGCGCACTCTGCTAATGCGTCTGACTCGAGTGTCATAACATAGTTAGGTAGTGGTTTGAATCCTGCAAATGGCAAGTGTGTGTGTTTGGATGAGGGGGGGTTAGTGTGTGTGCAATTTTGTGTGAGGGAAATGTCCCTTTTGGCAACTGGGCGAGCACACTACAGGATGCACATTCCCCTTTCTAAACACTGATGATGTCAGCACCCTATAAGTACAGCAGGAGAAGGGAAACCTCCCAGTAATTCGAATAGCGCACTCTGCTAATGCGTCTCTCCCGAGTGTCATAATATAGTTAGGTAGGAGTTTGAAACCTGTAAATGGCATGTGTGTGTGTTTGGATGTGGGGACTCTGTGTGTGTGTGCAATTCTGTATGAAAAACATGTGCTTTTTTGAAATCAGGGGATCACACTACATGATGCACATTACCCTTTCCAAACAGTGATGATGACAGCACCCTATACATACAGCTGGAGAAGAGACATCTGCCAGTACTTAGAATAGCGCAACCTGCTACAGCGTCACTCTCAAGTGCCATAACATATTTAGGTAGGGTTTTGAAACCTGCAAGTGGCAAGTGTGTGTGTGTTTGGATGTGGGGAGATTGTGTGTGTGCATTTCCGTATGAAAAACATGTTAGTTTTGGCAATCAGGAGATCACACTAACTGATGCATATTACCCTTTCAAAATACTGATGTTGTCAGCACCCTATAAATACAGCCAGAGAAGAGGAACTATCTAGTAATCCAAATAGTGCGCTTTGCTAATGCGTCTCTCTCACGTGTCGTGACTTAGTTAGGTAGGGGAATGAATCCTGCAAATGGCAAGTGTGCGTGTGTGTGTGTGGGGGTAGTAGGGTGTGTGTAAATGCAAGTGTGAGAGAACAGATCCTTTTGGCAAATACTACAATACACCAGATGCTGCATATTCCGCCAGTAAACAAAGGGGATGTCACCACACTATCAGCACAGTCAAACAGTGCTAGTTGGCTAGTAATGCCAAAAGTGCGCTCTGCTACTGTGTCTATTACCATTGTCAGAGTACAGATAGGTATGTTTTGGTAACCCACAACTGCCACGTGTGGTTGTGTCACACAGTATGACCTTGTGTGGGTCTTTGTACATAACAATGCATGCCATTGCCTAAACCAGCAATGGCATTGCACACATGATGTATGTGTGTGACACATACACATAAATACCTGTGACCTGCAGTAGTTACCATGTCTGACACATGCTTTGAGTGGATAAATGGTATTTGCAATGTATACCAATATGACTGTGTCTTACTGTGCAGGGTCCGCACGTGGTATGTGTCTATACAGTGTGGGTGTATATGGTAAAATACCTACAGCAGGGGATACACATCTGGTCTGGGCCATATAGTGTACATGTAGTCGATGTACAGGTGCTGCATGTTCCCATCTGTTGTGGTAGTGGTAACATGTCATTCCACTGCATTTCAGTGACCACATGCTGTGAACCCTTCAACTAGTGTGTTGTAGCTACAGTAATACTCACGCACAATGTTTGGCTGGATGCAGTCCAGCCATATAAACACAGTTCTTCAGACTGTCATATTGCCAGTGTTGTTATGGAGGATAGGTGGTCTTCCTGTGTATGGGAGGGTTATGTGTGCCAGGCTATGAACCAGATGGCAGTCCGACACACTGTTAGCTGCACATGATTAGGCCCTGATGCTTTGTGCTGTGCCAACAACCTGGAGGTGTGTGTATCTGTGGTGCCTTGGGATACCAACCCCCTGTCCATGTGTGTTACATGTGTAGGGGACGACAGGCATGGTATGGGGCATAACCTGTCAGTGATGAGTAACACCTGTGAGCCATGAATCAGGAATCTGGTACTGCACAGATATTGCAGTTCACCGTGCTGAGGACAGTGTCCGGTGCATGCATCTTCCGGTGTACACTGCTGTTGTTGTGTAGCAGCACTGTTAGTGTCCTAACCTGTGTGATACCCACGGAGGTGGCTATGTAAACCATGTCCTGCAGCATAAGGCAGTATGTGTGTATCAAGGAGCTTTGCCATTATACATCGGGCCATGGGTGTCACGTGCAAGATGACCCTTGCACATCATTGTGGCTTCCCTAGCATGTAAGCACACGTTGACAGCCAGCGGATACCCTATGAATGACATTGGAGACTGAGCATAATGTAGACATACAACACCCTTTCCACATATAGTGGTAGCATACCTGGTGAGGGTATGTTGGCAACCAAGATCAGGTTCATACTGGCCTGTGCCACATGCTGAGAGATCCATTCTATGTTCCCTATCATGTAGTCCAGGGAGGTATGTCTCAGGTCAGCCATACTGGCATGGTCAATGAGTGAGTCATATGTGTCGATGCCTCTCACTGACCTGTATGCATGTGTTCTCTGGTGGACCATAGTGCCCCTAAGGCATATCACTGTGACCTTCACCAGATACAGCCTGTTGAGCGGGACCCCAGTGCAGCACCCAAGACAGGTACCTGACACATCTGTAGCAGGTGTGTTGTGTAGCCCTACAGGCTGTGAGTGTGTGGCACACGGGATGTGTGTGCCATGCGTGGCATGTGCTCTGTTCCGACGGAACATATGCCTGTGTGCCAGCTGCGGAGGTGTGTGATGCTCAGGCAGGATGCTATTCTGAGTCCCCACGTATGCCCCAGTGTGTTCAGCATGCTGTCAGTGCGTGTCAATGTCTGACTTGTATTGTAGTCACTGTAATATATTTTATTTATTTATTTATTTATCCTACATTTGTTGACCGGGATAGTCCGACTGGATGCATGTCCATTTCCAGCGGAGGCCCGGGGAGAAAAGCTACAAGGGTAAGCAGATACAGCATTACATAATACCAGCATTACATATTACAAACAGATTATTTACAGAGATTACATAAGTAAGCAAGTTAAACATGTTCCACAGGTTAAAGTTAGTCCTGAGCACAAGTCAGGATTAGATTAAATTAAATTACACAGTAAACTGGTTAACAGATTTTACACATTCGAGTTAGCCAGGCTTGATACATTGACATAGCCAGTTAAGTGACAAATGTTGTTTGAATCTAGTGTTAAATTGACCTAAGGTGGAAAGTAAGGTAATATCAGCTGGAAGTGAGTTCCAGGATCTACTTACAGAGTTTGCAAAGAGGGAATCACCGGCTGTGTTGTTAAATTTGCTAGTCTGAATTAGTAGTTTGTTAGAGGATTGAAGCGGTCTAGGATTGTTATAGGGGGTGATAATATTTTAAGTGCAGGAGTATTGTCCGGATTATAGAGGATTTTATAGGCCATAATCAGTTGGTTATACTGTATTAGGCTGGGTATTTCAAGCCAACCAAGCTGATTTAGATTGATGCAATGATGTGTACTAAAAGGCAGCCCAGTGGCAAACCTGGCAATGTGGTTGTAGCAAATTGAGTGTTTGTTAAGGACAGTCTTGTTCATATTCGAGTAGAGGGATGCATACAGAAGGGTTGAAAGAAGGTGTGAGCGAGCTATGGCACTTTTAGCTGGAGGGGTTAGGAAGGCTTTTATTCTGTAAAGTGACCCTAGTTTTTTATTGATGGCTTTGATAATTTGGTTAACATGTAGGTCACATTTGAGATTATTGTCTATGATGACACCTAATAGTTTAGTAGATGGGTCAGGGGAGATTATTGTGCCATCAGTTGATGTTATGGTAAAGGTGAAAGCGGTAGACCTACGTGTTGGTGAAATAACAGCAGTTTAGTTTATTTGGGATTTAGGATCAGACAATGTTGAGAAAGCCAGTTTTCTATTGTATTAAAGGTGGTCTGGGTGGCTGACTATAACTCTACTGGAGATGTGGCTGAGCAGATCAGAGTAGAGTCATCAGCATATTGGATACAGCTGACTTTTGGGATGACAGTATAAAGGTCGTTAATGAAGATGGAGAACAGCAAGGGCCCTAGTATAGAGCCTTGTGGTACTCTGAGGGTGTTAGGTAGAAGGTTAGAGAGTTTGTTCTGCCAGAGGCCAGCGTGCTGTCGACCATGCAGGTAGGATTGAAACCATTGGAAGGCTCCAGTATCTAGACAGAATGTTTGCAGGGTGTGGATTACAAGTTGGTGATCAACCATATCGTATGCCTTGGAAAGATCCAAAAAGAGTGCTGAGGATATATAATTAGTGTTGCAAGTATGGTTTATGGTGTTATTAAAGGCTAGGAGGCCTGAAGTAGTGCTGTGATGAGGATGGAAGCCATGCTGAGTGTCTGCCATAAGGCGATTTTGGATTAGGTGATGCATGAATTGTCTATGAATAAAGTTTCCATAATCTTTGCAAGTGGAGAGAGTATAGCTATTGGCCTATAATTGGAGAATTCAGTAGAGCTGCCTCCTTTGTGAAGTGGGATTACATTGGATGTTTTCCAGATGGTGGGAAATTTAGATTCTACCATGGTTCGTTTGATTAGTTTTGAGACTGGGTAAGCAATAGCACCAGCTGATTTTTGTAGGTACTCGTCAGGGAGTTGATCAGCAGAAAGTGTAGTGGGTTTTACTTTTTCAATCAAGGTACGGAGAAGTGAAGTGGTGACTGGTTGGCAGCTGAACGCAAGTAGGTTTCTAGGGGTGCTACTTTCAGGACCAGGGGAGCTAGGAGGTAGATGGCTAGCTAGGGCTTGAAATGTCTCAGTAAAGAATTGGTCAAAACTATCAGAAACATCTTCAGGGGTTTTATCAATAGTAGCAGCAGGGATTGGGGTTGATTTTTTTCCAGGATGTAGTATATATGACATGCCACCTGACAGGGTATGGCATTACTGGGTTCAGAGAGCTCAGTCCCCAGATTGGCTGTGTGGTGGCATCCCACACATGTGCTGTACATTCCTGGCCAAGGGTGATGGCTGACTGCATACATGTGGCAGCTGTGACATTGCCACATGACTCACATAAACCACAACTGGACCATAGAGATGATTCACAGGTTACCTTTGCACATGCTACCCTAGTAGTGTGATTGCCATGGTGAGTACCAACACATAGGGCCAATGGGGAACAACATACTGAAGGTGTGTATGTGTGGGTGTACCGCTACTGTTTCATAGCACTGGCATATATGATTTCACACGTGGGTAAATGCCAGGTAAGACATGTGCAATGTGTCACAGGCAACGTACATGTGTACAGGACAGACAGTGACGTTCTGTCATGTGTAAAGTTGACATACGTATCGTACGCTATGCAGATGTCAGTAGGAGTCTACAGAAGCACTGTAACTCTGCATTGCAGGTGTAAGCAGTGTTCCAGGGAACCCCAAGCGAACATGCATGCAAACAAAGCTACAGTAAGCAGGGCTGGAAGTAGTGCATTGTACAACAAAGAAGGGGTAACAATAACTGTAAGTAACAATGCAAATATGTAGACACTATCAACATGTACCCAGGAATACACAGCGCAGATGCCCACGGTAGAACTGATATTATGTCATAGTTATTTGTGATTTGGATTACATTGCTACTGCACACATATCTACATGCGCAAACATCCACATTGCATAGTCGTTGTGGGCAACTTGACACCATTACTGTACATGTCCACCATTGCATATCACTACTTGCGTTAGCTTCCCCCCTGTGCTACCCATGTATGCGGCTATCTGTTGACACCCTTACCACCAGCATGCAATTATGTGCAGCTGTTACACTTTGGTATGTCCTATGGGTGCAGATAACAATTCAGGACATTCATACAGTTACTGCAGCAGGCATGCTGGGATATACACGCAGTCATAGCAGCACACTGTACTGTTACCAACATGATGCTACTAATACACTTCTATGTAGTCACCTTGTGCATCAGCAACGTGTTTACCTGTTCCCGCAATGATGTTGGAGATTGCAGGAGGTGGCACAGTGTCATCATATGCACAGGGTGTGAATTAAGTATGCCTGAGTCAGCCACTGATAACACCAATTGACATGTGTGTGTATGTGTGTTGGTGAGGGGCAGCAGTACAGGGTGGGGCAGTGTTGGTGCAGTGTGTGCTTGTATGTGGTCACCCTAGGTGTTAACATTTCGCATGTGTGTATGCACGCACACAGTTCCACCTCATGGCTGCCATATACAGGGGTTTGTGGACAGCCACAGACTGCACCTGGCAGGTGGGCACGGACATGGTACCTGTGCCTGGCAGGGGTGCTACGGACCATATCCAGTACTAAGCCAGACTGGGTACTGTCATCAGAAGTGGGAGTGTGTTGACTGGACACAGGTCCCTGTTGGGACTGTCCAGAGCCACGTGCACATGGTCTCCTGGGGTGTTCCGATGTCAGCACAGACCCAGCATTGCTGGGGATGCTGCTGGCACTATGGGGGTGTGCGCGAGCCTGTTGTCATCCGTGCCAACTGCCAGCTGCTGCTGTTGCCGGCAGACAGCCACATTGATGCCGCAAACACCCACCATTGCCCTGGCTCATGGACATTTGGTTGTGGAACTGCTGTAATATGTCCCCACAATGTCTGTCTATGACATCGGTGAAATTACGGATAGCATCCGCAGTGTCACTCATACTGTCTGTCATGGCTGTGCGACATGCTCTCAGCTCCCTCAGACCCTGTCTGGTGTACCTTTCCATATGTGACTGTGCCTGCATGACAGTCCGAAACATAGCTGAGGTTGACAGACCTCTTTGGGCACGTCGGTCAGAGGCAGTACGCCCATGGATGCTCCCACGAGAACCCATGGGCAACTGTCTGTGTGATACCATCGGAGGACCCTGCCCATGGCTGCTGTGTGGGGACGCATGTGCCACAGGTACCACATTACCCTGGTCTATGCCCACTGTATCCTGTCCATCACCTAGGGACAATGGTGACAAAGGATGTACTGGCAGGATGACTGTGCACAATGATGGGGTTGACAGCTGTGTACTGTCAATTGGCTGACCAATGGCGGACCCTGACACACCTTCCTGTACCATTACACAAATATCATCATTACCAGTACCCGTGGCATAAGATTCAGGTTCCCTGCTGCAGGTCACCAAAGCAGCACCAGAACCTGTGGGAGGAAGACAGGAAACACAGTTTACAGTCTCCAGACATTGTTACCAGTGATGCACTTCTGCACACATGCACACATACACACATGGACACAGGCACACATGCACACATGGACACAGGCACACATGCAGACATGCACACGTGGACACATGCACACAGGTACACATGCACACGTGGACACAGGCACACATGCACACATGCACATGTGGACACAGGCACACCTGCACACATGCACACATGGGCACAGGCACACCTGCACACATGCACACCCCGCAGTATACACACAGAGCACTACTGAGTTACACTACTGTTACTAGCATTATCAGGACTATTATAGGTTATGTTAAACACACTCACCAGCATGGATGGCCTGCCTTGCTGTAACCCCAGAGGGACCTGCAGAAATGATGAGATTAATGTCAGTGGGCACAACTGTGCCATTGATATTGCATATGATACATTGCAGTAGTACACCAGTTGCCTTTCACACGTCAGCTGCTGATATTGCCAGTATCACACATGCACAATTACATACTATGATGACAGATACATACCACGGACACACCTTACACATGCATAAACTAACAGTGTACAGAAGAGTCAAGTGTACATATGGCATATTACCTGCACGCTCCATGTCGTGCTGCTGTGTGGATCCAGCCTCCATCATGATGCAGGTGTACTGCTGTTGCTGTTCCGGGGCTGGAGCCACAACATTTAGGAGTAGCCCCTCCAGTCTGGTGAGGGGGGGATGTGTGGCCACCCCACCTCCTGTGGCAACCTGTTGCCTGTGGATATCTGATGCACGCTAACGTACACTTCGGATTAAATCACTGCAGTGATATCGTACCTGCTAATATGTCCTATTATGCGTACCAATATCATTTACCCAACGGACAAGGTTTTGCCACAGTGCAGCCCTCTCCTGCTGATTCTGACTGGTGCGGGAAAACAGGATGTCATACTCCCGCACTAGGCTCTGGTGGATCTCCTCATCTTCCACTGCAGAGTAGGCGGGATTACGCTGACGCGCCATCTCCCTGGAAGAGAACACAAACAGGATATCAGCAGACTATGTCAGCAATATATGGCGCACATACTATACATGATACTCATGTGTAGTGATATACTACTACTCCCATATGTTGCATGTGTGTGTGTCGTGGTGGATACACAGGTACATGGCCAGATATCAGTGCTCAGCCAACACCTGTGCAACAATACCTGCCACATTCCACACAACATAGTAGCATGCCCCATCGGTCAGCACACACTGAGAGGTCCAATGCACAACCTCACTCTGGGGGTTCATCCCAAGGTACTGTATGTGGGACGCCATCCACTAGTGTGATGTGGACACAAGTTACTCTGCCTGGATATACATATCCCACCACCAGCACAGTAGACTACTTTGATATGTATGTGATTAGACAGTTATTCACTTGTTGGGACAGAGATGGTATCCATGCAGCACACTGGGCCAGTGGAAGCCATAACCCACACTGCTGACCCCTTTGCAAATGCTTACCATGGACATGCCACAGATTGCATGGAACTTGCACACACATTTCTAACCCAGACCCTATGCACAAAGGTTAGGCATCCTGTCCGGTGGACCCCAGACAGAGGCAGATTGTATAACAATAGCAGGAGGCTACTGCAGGACAGAACACATTCACATTAAGGGAAGGCATCTGTGGTCAGCACTGGTACTACACTACGGTCCGTCATAACAACGGCCACGGCCTACTCTGGGAGAGAAATGGCCACAAACACTATGGATGACCACAAGGCCTTCTTCAGTTATGTTACACATATGGACAAAATGCCTCAGATATGCTCTGTGTTAATACACACCTACTTAACATTCACCAAACACACGGATATTGGCAACAGTCTTGCAGACAGGTTCGGTGCACGTATCCCCCCTCCTTCTCCCCCACCAGTTGAAATAGTTATCACAGCTGTATGTAACCTCCTTATCATCTCACATGTCCAGGTGAGGGCCGCCCTCAGCAGAGCAGAACACACAGCATCACTGTGACCTCATGGTATCCCTGGATGTGTGCTACCTGCACTCCAAGAGGACATACAACCGCATATAACACTGATAATTTATCTTGGCCGTACTACAGGATATGTACCTGGACAGTGGCATACAGCGACAGTGGTCCTACACCACTAAGGAGGCACCTCGACTGACCCTGGGAACTACCACATCATATGCATAACCGGCCTGGTCTGCTAAGCTATGGAATTATGCAGTATGGGATGCATATGCAGTGATATCGGGTACCTGCAGACACTTGTTCCCAGCCAGTGTGCCTTTGTGATGGGCTGATCCTGCCTTTTGAACCTGGCTGACCTTTCAATGCAGTCACTACAGCCATTGCTGAGGGCAACGCACAGACAACTGCTGCCAGGATCACGGCCTAACAATGATTGACATGTAATGTATGGTCATCCCCTTTTGATGGAACTACGTACACACAACATATCACATGGACATACCTATAGATACAGACCTATGACACATTTGGAGGGTTCACAGTATGCACACTATTAACCTGCTACTTTGCATTACCTGTGTTTGTCGCAGCTGGTTGCGTTACCACTGCTTCTGATTCCTGCTGCTACTGTCACTGCTGACAGCTTAGAGTCACAGAGTCACAGTGTTTAGGGTATTTATTTTTTTGTTCTCTCTCTCTCTCAGTTTTCTCTCTCCCTCTGTCTGCTTCCAGACAGTGCAATGAATGTATTGCATGTGTGGAGTGTTAGTACTGGATGCTTTTGTAGGTATCTGCATAGGTCCATGTGATGGCCTCTGCACCAATTGTAAGCCAGCATTTGCTAATTGCATACAGCCAGTTGTGTACTGATTGCAGTTCTCACTGTGATTTCAGGTCAGTGCTATAAAAGGGTATGTGAGATAGGCGTTGCCCTTTCAGATTGTAAGGGCGGGGACCATGCTGGTATGCTGTGGACACTGTTCTGTGAGTGTAAAGGTTAGTATCCCTCTCATGATTCAGGCTGTGTTGTAGATTCACATTTCTCCATTCCTCTCTCCTGTTCCCTGTAGTAAGTGTGTATGCACAATGACACCTACAACTATATATATATATATATATATATATATATATATATACATACATTTATATATGTACATTAACTGACATTATTACCTACAAGCTAACAACTAGCATGGCTGTTTCTGTTCACACACTACTATTATGGGAATCCAGTAGTTTTGACAGTAATTCTACATGACATGCTTTGGGTACTACACATCCTATATTCCCTTTATATTCATCCCTACTATTACATGTTATATTTATTTTAGCACAATGTTCTTGTATAAGAGTCACGGCTTAGTGGTAGGTCATACACACTAGTGTTTCCTGGGTTCGGGACTGACAGTGGGATTTTATTTTGCTTTTGAACTGAGTACAGGACATGTCAATCAAAGTGACTAAGGCACTTTTAAGCAGTTGTAACCGGGTTAGCGCTGGTTTGCGCGGAGCTCACGCATGCGCACTGGCGGTTAGCTCAGCACACGTGCACACCGCTTACAACCGCTTAACAGTGCTTACTCTGGCACACCAGCTATTTTCTTTGAAAGAAATGAAAATGGGGAGACAGGAAAGTGGTGAAAAAGGGGTCACAAAGAGGGTAAGACAGTAGGGAAACAAGCTTGGGATTTGCAGGAGGGATGTAGGTAAGGCCCATAGCTGCCCATTTCTTCATCAGTAACAGCTGTGCATATGTATGTAATTTGGTGTGACATTTGAAACCTTCCACCCCTGAGAGAGGTGTCAGGACAACAATAATACTTGTTGTACAGCCAGTTGTAATTGATAGATTCCATGTCCAGCAGACATGTGTGCAGAATGGGCAGCTATGTATGGGGCATAATTTTTTTGTGGGTACAGAGTGCTCTTTTTTTTTTTTTTTTTTTCAGGTGAGAGTGGTATGTCAGGTGAAGGAAGTCGGTACAGCTGGGGAGGTAGGTTGGGTAGGTAAACAGACAAGACAAACAAGACGCATACAGGGGTGGTGTATGACACGTGTGGGGGGGGGTTACACAATTGACGGGGACGGAGGTTTGGATATCCAGAGCCCATGAGCCCACAGATGGCAACAGTGGAACTGATATCCCCACCCATAGGCAGTTGCCACTGTTCCTTCACTGCCCAGGATGGGGCTGTGCTGTGGGCTGTGTAGGCCAGGCAACAGGCATGCCCGTAAGTTGTGACACCCGTGCCTCAAGCTGGCGTAGGGGCTCGAGAACAGAGTCCCAAATCTCCCTACGCACCACAGTCCGGACGCTACGGAGGGTGAGTGGTGGTTCTCCTCTGGCCACACTTGCAGAGGGGGGGCAAGCTCCATCCCCTGCAGCGCTTCCACCCGCAGGTGGCACAGGGCCAGCGGAGGAGGGTCCAGACTCGGCACTATTGCCAGGTGCACTCACCAGCTGAGGTGGGAGAGGTGGGTCCGCTGGAACCCGCCTTCCCTGTCGTCCTATGTTTTGCATTATGTCATGACAGTTTGGGTTAGTGACATATAATACCATTCACAATTAGTTGTAACAGCATGCATTAGTATTCCCATTAACCAAACACCCAGATATTCACACCATTGAACAGCGTGCATAACGCATGCATAATTTGAACAGCAATACACAGTCCAACAACATGCAGGGTTAATTGATGGCAACAGGCCATCAGGTTTGGATGTATGAACAGGGCAGATGCATCAACGGACATGCAAATATATATGACCCAACAGGACAAACGTCCAGGGGTGTTAATTGTGATTGCACATACCATTTTCACGTGGAATGGGTTATATGTGGTTATAGGGTGGGGTGAAGAAAATAATATTAACACCTTCAAATACCAATACATATGCTGTACATTTCTAATAGCTACAGATATATACACACTACTGTTCTAACTACAGTTTCCTATATGATAACTATTTCAACTTGGTGATAGGACTGTTACTGCAACATCAATATACATTTTATTGTTCTTCATACACATTCATATCTAGCTTTGATCAGCTACATCATCCTGCTACATTTGCTTTATATAGCTGTAGACAAGTGTGGATGTTTGGTATATCAGACATTCATACTATCTGCATATTGCAGACTGAGAGCAACATATCCAGATTTTGGGATACACATTCCAGATGCAGCAATACTTTGAACAGATTTCGCTGTTTGGTTTTGATTCTCACATGCATTTCATTCTGTCTTGACTGCAGTATACTTTATTCAGGGGTTATTACTACTGTATTGCTGGATTCATGACACTTTCTCACACTCTCTCACTTATTTTCATTTTACTATTCAGGATGGTACTTACTTCTAGGCTTTATTGACATGTTTTACCTGTAGTTATTAAAATCCTTTCCAGCAGTCTCACTTCTGTCATGTTTCAGTATTTCAACAGGGATATATTTCACACATGTGATTTCATCATCTTCTGCAGCTATACTTTTCAGGCTGCTGCAGGTTGTGTACTATTTTCTTACAGGTGGGGCATTTTTATTTCAGAATTTATGTCAGACATTTTCATTTTTCTGTTTGGCTTACAGGCTGCAACACACTTTTGTAATCAAGCAATACTTGCAGACACTTTCACACTGTTACTTGCACATTTTATTCCTTAGTGATTACACTGCACTCTTTTGCTGACTGTCATACTTTTATATTTCTTTACAGTTACTAGTAGTGGATTACTGACCTGCCTGGTGGCGCAACTGCACCAGCCTATCGCCATAGGCTCTGCGGTTTGCAGAACGGACACCTGCAGCTGTAATATAAATGAAGTCATATTGGAATACACATCTCCATAATATCAGCTAGTTTAATTTCTTACATACATAATTAAATGTAACTTACTCAGTAGTGGGGCGTTGGGCATTTACCGGGCCTCCTGGATCCAAAGGTTCAGTTGGTCTTGCTTGCGTCTCTTCAGGTCCGCATGGTGGTGATGGACCTGCTCACCAGTCCTTGGAATCCCTGTGGCACTGGTGAGATCATGAGCCAAAAGGTCCCACGCCTCAGCCCTGTATGCTCCCCAGAGGACCTGGCCCTGCATGAGTTGGGCCTCATGATTGTGGACTAGGAGCCAGACCATGTACCTGGACTCCTCAATGCCCCACCTCTGTGCTTGAAAGCAACTACCCTCTCCTACTCCTGTCATTCTGCCTGCATTTCAGTTCTACAATCGTTTATGCTGTGTATTCCCGCCTATGGGGCTTATATAGTCCGTTTTCCCGCACATATCTGTGATTGGCCATTTTGGAATTGTATCAACTTCAGTAAACCTGCATTGTCATGCTCCAGTTTGTATTCATTCCTATATATTAGCTATTATTGCATTTATAGGTACTGCTGTCATGGCTTAGTGGTTTGGTACCTTGACTATGGTGTATAGTATCCTGGGTTCGAACCTGGCCACTACTTTTTATTTTTTATGACTGTCTAGACATGCTGAGGGGTGTGTCTGTGTAAAGGCAGTTTTGATACGGCTTGCTCAACGTTGCCCGCCGGTTAGCACGGTGCGCAGCTCCGCGCAAACGGGGTACGCTGGTTTAAGCCTCATTTGGCTATCAGCACGCATATTACACATAGCACAGTTAGGGGCACATAGATTTAGCCTGTTAAACCACTGCTCAGCTACGGGCACTCATTTTGCACCAGTTAAACCACTGCTCACCTATGGGCAGATGCACTCACCCTGTTAAACTGTAGCTCAGCTATGGGCACATCTGGCATTTTTTATTGTTTTGTTACCTCACATTTCTTCAATATAAATGGGCTATTTCATTAACATTTTACATAAAATGTGATTTTATGTGTACATATTTGTCGGGGACTTGTTTCGTGCTTATTTTACTAAAAATAAAAATTGGTGTTGTGGGGGCTCGAACCATGAATGCCTGCTCTTCAGCCAACATCTCTACCGCTACGCTATTGCTTCTTGGCTTACTTTGCATATTTAGTTCTTATATGCTTTCCCACTGACTGCTAACTGTAGCTGCGCTACGGGCACGCCCGCGCAAACGAGCGCACTCACATTTAAACATCTTTACAATTTAAAAAAAAATTATGTGATGTTCATTTGTAAATTTTATGTTCGTAGTCTGTGGGGACATGTGTTGTGTTGTGTTTATTCACATTTCCATGGACTCTGTCGTGGGTGTTTACTTTGGGCACTTTTACTCTTCTGGAGGCGTGTCCGCTTACAGGGCTCGGCCTACGGACACGCCCCCTACTGTCCTACACGGACCGTGTTAGCCTTAGGTGTGATTCAGCATGCTCTCATGAATATGCAGAGCATGCTGACATCACTCCGTTTAACTGCAGCCTCCGTGTATGAGTTATAACTCTTACACGGAGGCTTCATGAATCCTGCCCATGGTCTAAAATAGATTTTTTTTTAATTTCAACAAATTTCAAAAAATTTGAAATAAAATACTATACAGACCCCAGAACCCTGTCTGACCATGCAAAAATCAACCTAAAAATAAACGAGACTAAACTAAACGCAAAAGAGCAATATGTATTAAATTGGACCCTAAACCAGAACCTCTTAAAAAAACAAGGAACTCTACCAAGAAGTAAGAGAACTACTTGACCAGACCAGCAGTAACTTAGAAAGAACAAATATTCCCTTTGACATACAGTGGGCAGCGACCAAGGCAACACTTAGAGGTATATTAATACAAAAAGCATCAATACTTAAAAAACAAGCCAAATCCCAAATTGACAACCTAAAACTTAAATTAAAAAATCTTGAAATACAAATGCAACTTAAACATGCCTCAGAGCTTGAGAAGCAGATCATCTCTGTACAAAAACAACTACAAGAAGCACAAATGAACCAGCTCTCCCTTATTGAACTTAGACTTTTACACAGATATGCTGAATGGGCCCAAACTCCCTCTAAAATTCTAGCCAGAATAATCAACATAAAACCTTCCTCTTCCAGAATAAAACAAATTAAACATAATAATAAGTCATTCAATTCGAATAAGGAAATCATAAAAGTTTTCAAATAAATTTATCAGGAGATCTATGGCCCACACCCTCTTGAAGATGAAATAGCTTCCAATACTTTTCTAGAAGATTTGCATTTCCCACAAATAAACGACACTCAAATAAAGCTTCTTAAAGCACCAATAACTACTGAAGAAATATTTCTAGCCATCAACAAAATGAAATTAGGAAAATTCCCAGGCCCTGATGGCTATACATCGGAATTTTATAAAGCAGTATACAATTACATAATAAAATTTGGGGTTGCAGATTTATACATAAATAATTCTAAAATGATTTTCATTCCAAAACCTAATACAATTGGCCATAACCCTAATGACTACCGCCCAATTACATTAATTAACCTAGACATAAAAATACTAGCAACTATATTGGCTCACAGATTGAACAAAGTACTTTTCTTTATCATATCTCCCGAACAGTTAGGTTTTATGAATAATAGGCAAGTCTGGGATAATACGTTAACAATAGAAGCAATAACAAATATGACAGTCAAAGACACTTCCCCCAAGTATGCACTCTCTGTTGATGCACAAAAGGCCTTCGATCGAGTCGATCTAAATTTCTTGTTCAAGATTTTAAAACGTTTTGCTCTTCTTGAGGAATTTATAGCTATGATTAGAGTCTTATATAACAATGCCACCACCACATTACATATAAATGAAAGGAACTGACACCCTATACATATAATCAACGGCACTAGACAAGGATGCTCGCTCTCCACATACCTTTTTAAACTTTACTTAGAAGTCCTCCTTCTAAAGTTAAGTCAAAAAACATTTAACCACTCTATCTACATCTCAAGTGTTCAAATTAAATACACGGCATTCGCTGATGATCTCAACATTTATTTTCAGTATCCCTCCACTGATTTAGTAAAAATTCTAAACTCTATTGACAAGTTTTCTGCAATCTCAAACTATGCTATGAATCCAAGTAAATCAAAAATATTCCTGTTAAATCCTCTTAATCATAAGGAAATTTTCTTTCCAGATTCAAAGATTAAAATAGAATACTCACTGAAATATCTAGGTGTCACCTTTATCCACCCACACAAAGAAATTATAAAATAAAATCTTTACATAGTTTGGTCAAAAATTGCAAAAGATTTGGACAGATGGAAAAATTTAAACCTCTCTCTTCTCTCCAAGGCATCAGTCATAAAAATGAATATTCTCCCCAAAATATTGTATCACTTTCAAGCTGTTAGCCAATGTGTTCCAAACAAATTATTCTCTAGAATGAAAACAACACTAGGTAAATTTATGTGGCATCCGAAGAGCATTAGAATTAGTTACAAAAAACTAACACTACCCAAAGAAAAAGGTGGCTTAAGTCTTCCTGACTTTCAGACATAGTATCATATTATCAGTGCTAACCACATTATGCGACTAACCCAATATGAACCTTCTGACGCTTCCTGGAACCCTCTTTGGATAAAAATTTATTACCAGAATCTAAGCACCTCTAATATTAATCCAAAAGTTATTCCTTTCCTCAACAACAAAACCATAAGAAATTTCAAAATGCATCCCATAATAATCAATAAGGTAACATGCTTTCAAAAGCTTGTCACTTCCTTAAACATAAAGAACTCCTTAATTATGGCACAACCAATACACATGAATCCTGAAATCAAATTAAATAACAATATGTTAAACCTAGAAAAATATCCAAATATTAAAAACTGTACAGTATGGGACTTCTATCAATTAAAAGATCAACCCCTAAGCTATATTGTTGATCTCTTGGCATCAAATAAAAAATACCGCTTAATCATTAAACAAGTATTATATTTAATAACCCTGAAAACATCAGAAATCAACGTAACTTCACAAGAATTCCAGATATACCAACAATTCATCTCCTATTTACTACAAAAAAAACAAAATGCTATCAAATACTTATAGACTAATCACCCGAACCAAATACCAAAATTAAATTCTATACTCAAACTATTGGATGACCAAAAATGTGAAATTAACTAACGAACAAAAATTAGCGGCGATAGACATAACTACAAAACTTACCCCCTTCAAAAAATTAATCTATACTCAAATCATGATTAATAACAATGCTTACCATACACCACTCTTTCTGAGTAAAATAGACCCCAATTCCTCACCATTTTGCCCCACATGCGCTAACACAATAGCTGACATTCTCCATATCTTTTGGTCTTGCAAAAATGTCCATAAACTTTGGTGCTCTCTAAGAGTGAAATTGGATAAATCAGGCTATATGAAATCCACCCTCTCATGGGAAATGTCAGTATTAAATATTTTCCCCAATACAAACACATTAGAATCCAAACATATCATAGTAACATTAAGTGCACTACTTAAATCCTACATAGCTCTTAACTGGCTTGACAGATCTAAAATTTCCTGGTCAGAATTCAAAAATATAGCTATCCAATATGTTTTGGCTAACAAATTAAAATCTGTGAGTCAAAAGAAACTAACCTATTTCAAGAAATACTGGGAAAAGCTTAAAGGAATTCTATCCTAGATCTACACTAAAATTAGAGTATATTACTTTATTATACTACCCCCACATCAAAACCAATCCTTCTTCCAACATAATGCAGAGACTATGTATATCATACTCTACGAATGCTATGTTAAATACATTAGGTATACCAACGTCCACTAGTACCTATATATTCAACTCTAAACTCTATCACAATATCCTTCAAGAGGGACAACCCAGTGTAAATAATGTAAATATTATAAATAGTTCCTTTGATAGATACAGGTATATAATTATAATCCTCTTCCTTATAAAAATAACAATGGTCAATGGCAAAATAATTATATAAATAATTAGATGTTTAAACTTTTAGTGAGACTCCTATTAAACTTTACATTACATGATATGTTTGTCATTTGCCAAGGCTTATTATAATGAAAAATTGTTTCTTTCTTCTGCTTAAACTTTGTTTAAATTCTGCACCAGCAAGGACAAACTCACAGGAATACCATGAACTATAGTATAAAAATGCGTTATTTGATCCTATGTAATTCCATTGTTATTTTATTTCTACTATGTATTAACTGTTTATAACAAACAAATTTTGGAAACTGAAATAAAAATTTAATTTGAAAAAAAAAAATCCTTGCTCATATGGAATGCACACTGGAAGATGTTTTGAAATTACTAAGATCAGTGTGTATTAAGAGAAAAAAGATAATTCATTTCATTTTGTATGCTGTTTGGTTAAAGCCACATTTGTTATCAAACTTAATAGTGGGAAATTCTCAAGTGGCAGAATGACCCATCTCCAGGGCTGTTGTAATCCAACTTGCCTTCTTTGACAAGCTGTGCTCGATTGCAAGTGGATGGAGTTGCTGTGTCTGGATAGTCAAATTTACCTTTTGAAAATAACCACAGCTTTTGAAATGTATAATGTAAGTTAAAAGGGGAAATATTAAAAAAATATGCTCTGGCTGCAGGAATGAGTAACCGTAGAAATCAATTTACAAAGGAAAGAATGTGGAAAGCCTGACTGCCTATCAACATAAAGACAGAGGGGCAGGCTCAGAAATAAAATGCTGCAGGCAAGTGAAATAGATGAGTGATTTATAACAGCTGTTCTCAAGCTCAAAAGTGGAAATCAGGGAATCCAGTGTTGTCTCTTTTCATCCAATTAGACCTTTGGGTTTTTGGACATGATCTCGGTGCCTTTTTTGAAACTTCGATTCCAAGTCTCTGACTCTTCCCCTACCAATAATTCCCTCTATTCCACTTTAGTACCTCGGATCTCTTTTGCCACCTGAAGCATCCAGGCTGATATCTGAGGGCTCTTTAAATGATCAGAATTTTTTCTTTTTCACTGTAACAATTTTCATGTTACTATTCTTCTCCTATCCAATTTAGGATTGCTTTTGGTGGATAGTGTGTTAATAGATAAATATAATATAATCTTATTTAACTGCTATATTTCACTGTTAGCCAACAGGGTGTTGGTGGAAATTGGGCTACTGTTGGCCAAATGAGAAGAAGAGGGGGAAGACATGCCCAAAGGCAGGAAGAAGGTGAGGAGTTTGGTAGTGAGGGTAGGAACTTTGAATGTTGGTAGTATGACTGGTATAGGGAGAGAGCTAGCAGATGTGATGGATAGAAGAAAGGTTGATATATTGTGCATGCAAGAGATAGATGGAAGGGGAGTAAGGTCAGGTGTATTGGAGGCGGGTTCAAATTGTTCTATCATGGTGTGGATGTGAGGAGAACTGGCGTATGAGTTATACTGAAGGAACAGTATGCCAAGAGTGTTTTGGAGGTGTAAAGAGTGTCAGACAAAGTGGTGTTTATGAAGCTGGAAATTGATGGTTTGATGATGAATGTTGTTAGTGCATATGCTCCACAAGTTAGGTGTGCGATGGATGAGAAAGAAAAATTTTGGAGTGAATTGGATGACGTGGTGGTGAGTGTACCCAAAGGTGAGAGAGTGGTGACTGGAACAGATTTCAATGGGCATGTTGGTGAAGGGAACAGAGGGGATGAGGAAGTGATGGCTAGGTAGTGGATTTTGCAAAAAGGATGGACATGGCTGTAGTGAATTTATATTTTAAGAAGAGGGAGGAGCATAGTGTGATGTACAAGAGTAGAGGAAGATGCACACAGGTGGATTATATCCTATGCAGGAGGACCAGTTTTAAGGAGATTGGAGACTGTAAAGTGGTGACAGGAGAAAGCATAGTTAGGCAGCTTAGGATGGTGGTTTGTAGGATGACTTTGGTGATCGAAAAGAAGAGGAGGAGTGTGATGGCAGTGCCAAGGATCAAATGGTCAAAGTTAAAAAAGGGTGATTGTGAGGTGGAGTTCAGGGAACAGTTAAGACAGGCACTGGGCGTCAGTGAAGAGTTACCAAATAGCTGGGTAACTACAGCAGAGCTGGTAAGGGAGACATCTAGAAAGGTGCTTGGTGTGACATCTGGACAGAGGAAGGACAAGGAGACCTGATGGTGGAACAAGGAAGTACAGGAGAGTATACAGAGAAAGAGGTTGGCGAATTAGAAGTGGGATTGTCAGATGAAGAAAGCAGACAGGGAGTATAAGGAGATGAGGTGTATGGCAAAGAGAGAGGTGGCAAGGCTAAGGATAAGACATATGGATAGTTGTATGAAAGGTTGGACACAAAGGAGTGAGAAAAGGACCTGTACTGATTGGCTAGACAAAGGGATCAAGCTGGGAAAGATGTGCAGCAGGTAAAGGTGATAAAGGATAATGAGGGAAAAGTAGTCACAAGCAAGGAGTGTGTGTTGAGCAGATGGAAAGAATGAAGAGAATGAGAGAGAGAGAAGGTTTGATTATGTGAGGATTGTGAGTCAGGAAGTGCAGTGGATTAGCAAGAAGGAAGTAAGGACAGCTATGAAGAGGATGAAGAATGAAAAGGTTGTTGGCCCAGATGACATACCCGTGGAATCATGGAGGTGTTTAGGAGAGATGTCAGTAGAGCTTTTAACCAGACTGTTTAATGAAGTCTTGGAAAGTGAGAGGATGCCTGAGGAGTGGAGAAGTGCTTTGGTACCGATTTTTAAGAATAAGGGTAATGTGCAGAGCTGTAGTAACTACTGAGGGATAAAATCGATTGGTCACAGCATGAAGTTATAGGAAAGAGTAGTGAAAGTTAGGTTAAGAAGGGAGGTGATGATTAGTGAGCAGCAGTATGGTTCCATGCTGGGAAAGAGTGCTACAGATGCAATATTTGCTCTGAGGGTGTTGATGGAGAAGTATAGAGAAGGTCAGAAAGAGTTGCAGTTGCATTGTGCCTTTATGAACTTAGAAAAAGCATATGACAAGAAAGAAGAAAGGTTTCAGATTTCTGCAACAGAGACCTCCAAAGCAGACACCCAAGCAACCTCCACACCCCATCACAAACCATGAAACACATACATACTTCACATAATCAGTGTGCCATGCAATCACAGCCCTTAAGGCAAAATAACATACTCAATACACTAGTAATAAGCAACTCTATAGTCAGACACACTGATGCCCCACTAACTAGGCTGGACAAGGAGAAGGTTACATTTAGCTGCCTGTCAGGCACCAGGATCCGCCACATAACACAAGCACTCAGGTCGCTCCAGAACAAGTACAAATATGACTCTGTCATTGTCCATGTTGGTGTGAATGATCTGAGATGTACCTCCCTGGAATACATGAAAAGAGACATGGAAGAGCTCTCTGATCACGTAGCCCAAGACGGTATGACCCTGAGCCTGAGTAGCATCCTGCCCTCACCAAGAATGATGCCACAGTATAAAGAAAAAAATATCAATTTCAACAATTGGCTGAGTTTCTGGTGTCATTCAAAGGGGATCCAGTATCTATCCACCTGGGATGACATGCTCGACAAGCCACGTTGCTTCGCAAGAGATGGCTTGCACCTGTCACCCTTAGGCATTTTAATACTGGCCAAGGCTTTTGCCGCCCCCATAGTGCCTTTTTTAGGCAAGGCTCAAAAGACAAACCCACCACCGTAAATAGCACAAGTAACAAAAAACTAAGGGTAATGCTACTCAACGCCAGAAGTCTAAACCTGAAAATGCATGCACCCGAGGCACTCCTCAGTATGGAGAACATCAATATCTGTGCAGTAACAGAAACCTGGTTTAAGGCTCTAGAGAGCACCCCAGCGCTACCACGCTATAACTCATACCATACTTTTCGGCCACAGGACCCAGACCGAAACACAAAAGGTGGGGGTATATCCATATTCATCAAGGATACCCACACCTCCAGGTTAGTGGCACAGCACAATGCCTCAGAGATCATCCATGTGCAACTAACAATGGGCAAAACTGCAATTCAAATTGTAGCTTGCTACAGATCACCCACCATGACCCAGGACCCCCATTCCATGTTTCTGGAGACACTGGAAAATATGAAGGTCCTACCAAACGCCCTAATATTGGGTGATTTCAATTACCCAAGCATTAACTTGGAGAGCTACTCAAGTACTAACTCCCTTGCCCAATGCGTCTGAGAATTTATAAACTCGAACGCCTTGGATCAACTGGTCAACATCCCCACCAGAGGTGACAACATATTGGACCTGATCATCACCAACATGGGCGACCGGTGTTCTACACCGGAGGTCAACCCCCCGCTGGTTAGATCAGACCATAGACTAATCACTCTGGATATCCACATTCCCCCCCCCCCCCCCCCCCAGTCAAGGAAACCACTGTGAAAAAGTTTTCAAAAGCAAACTTCACACTACTTAAGACCAAGGTGGGAAGTTTCACAGCCCCCATGCCAAATGACAACACTGTGCAAGCTGCTGAATCCCTTACAAAGACACTCTATGAGCACCTGCAAGAATACTTGGATCGTGCTATCCCAAGCAAAACCAAGACTCACTCCTCCAAGAAAAGGAAACCAGTCTGGTGGACCCCTGCCATAAACAAAGCTATACAACAGAAGGAGGAAACTAGTACAGAAAAGAGTAAAATCCCAAGAAGGAAAGACATCCCTGATCAGTATCAGCAAGAAACTACAATCCCTCATAAAATCATCCAAGGTTAGCTTCAAAAGAAAAATTGCAAAGGACTTCAAAGATAACCACAAAGCGTTCTTTAGCTATGTCAAGAACCTAAGTGGAAACTCTCAGATCTGCTCTGAGTTAGTGCAGAATGGCACAAAATACACTGAACCTACTGATATTGCCAACATTCTGGCAGACAGGTTTAGTGCAAACTTCACCCCCTTCTCACCCCCTAAAGGGCTCATAACCATACCAGAAGAATGTAGAGCCCTGGCATTCACTGACACACAAGTTAAAACAGCCCTATCCAAAGCCAAAAACACATCTTCAATGGGACAGGACAGAGTCCCAGGCTGTGTCTTACACAAACTCTAAAATGAACTAACCCCTCACCTAAACACACTGTTCAAACTCAGCCTCTCTACAGGTTACATACCCATAGAGTGGCACACAGCAACAGTTGTACCGCTCCACAAAGGTGGAGCCACAATGGATCCTGGGAACTATCGCCCTATTAGCCTAACTAGCCTGGTCTTCAAGGCTATGGAGCGCATCATCATGGAATGCATTAACAGAGACATTGGGAACCTCCAAACATTGGACCGTTCCCAGTTTGGCTTTGTTAAGGGTGGATCATGCCTCCAAAACCTGGTGGACATCTTTGCGACCGTTACCAAGGCTTTAGATGAGGGAAAGGAGGTCCACACAGCCTACCTAGACCTTGCAAAGGCATTCAACACCATTCCCCATTCTGGTATTATTGACAAGCTCACCAGCCTGAACATAAATCCCTACATCACGAGATGGGTTGCCAATTAGCTCATGGATAGAACCCACACGGTCAGAGTTGCAGGCTCTAGGTCCGACTCTAAACCGGTTACAAGTGGCTTCCCCCAGGGTTTAGTCTTGGGACCCCTCCTGTTCGGTATATACTTCTCAGAGGTACAGGCAAGCACAGGAGGACTATGGCTGACCAAGTTCACAGACGACTGCAAACTGGGGGCCATCATTGACTCTCCAGCTGATACAGACATCATCCAGAAGGGTCTGACTGAGACGGATACCTGGTGTCAAAATCATGACCTCAAGCTAAATTCCAAAATGTGCATGGTCATCCCCTTTGGAAAAATCAAAGTACCAACAAACTCCCACATACGTGCTAGTCCCCTAAATACAGAAAATGAAATAAGGGATCTGGGGACCCAAGTAGATAGTAATCTCTCCTTTGATAATCATATTGCCAAGATGGTTAGAAAATCCTTCTATGTGGCCCACCTAATCACAAAAGGGTTCGCATCTAGAACAAAAGCAGCTATTGTGCCCTTCTACTTGTCAGTCATCACTCATCAGACCCATCATAGAGTACAACACCCCATTTGGGATGTACCTTACAAGACACCTGCAACAGCTGGAAAGACCCCAGAAGTACCTCACCAAGAGGATTACTGGCCTCGAACAGATGCCCTATGTAGCCCGACTGAAGAAACTCCAGCTGTACTCTGTTGCATATCACCTACTCAGAGGTGATCTCTGCCTGACATACAAGGCTATGTCCAACCCAGAATTAATGGACATGCTCCACCTAAAAAAAAAAACCAATCCCTGAGAGCCACACGCTCTAGGAATCTAAACCTCATCATAATGATAAATAGGACTTGCTGGAGGGATAGATTCCTGTCCCATAGACTCCCCCATGTTTTGGAACAGGATTCCAGTGTACATTAGGCAGAGCCCCTCACTAACACTTTTCAAGACAAACCTTGATGAGTGGATGTGAAACAGAAAATTTACCCCGGGGATCACTGCAGTGGCTCTCCTGGACAGAGGCACAGGGAACTAATGGCTCTGCTGGACAGAGGCACAGGAAACTAATCTAAGGGGGCTGTGAAAGCCAACACATTCTGGCTAGGCTTACATATGCCCTCGGGCAGATAGCCTAGTACTTATCTATGAACCTATGAACCTATTTCACTATAGATAGAATATTCCTTAGGTGTGCTGCTATTTTGATAACATTTAACTTACCCTTTTAAAAACTTAAAAAAAAACTCTTAGATAAAGTTGATTATTTAATTTATCATTTACTGTTTAGTAGCTGTTATTGTTCAATAATGCATTTAACAATGACAGTTTTTCTATTGTTGGTGTTTTAAAATGTTAAGGTTCAACATTTTAAAAAGTACATGTTCTGTGGGTGCAACCCCCCCCCCCACAGGACCAACATTCCTTGTGTGTATATTGTTTGGGCACTGCCCACTTAGACATTGAATGCAAGGCCTGTGCCTCTTTTTGTCCAGAGCCATTCACACTAGGAGAGAGAAGTTAATCTGGAAAGAGCTTCTAACCATTCAGACAGCGTCTACCCAGACTTCCTCATCCACTGCTTCATCTTCCTCAGGCAAGAAGCAAGACAAGTGTAAACCAAAAGAAAATGTAAAAGGAAGGGAAAAATCAAAAGAAAATTGAAGAAAAGTGAAAAATGAAGGAAAAGGTTCCCAGATTCAACTGATTCCTTGGGGTCTGGATCCTAAGATGTCTTGGAAGTCAGATCCATCAGTTCTTCAGGCCTGATCATCCTCTCCAAGTTTCTGTTTTTCCACATATCTGGTGAGCCCAAAACTCCACTCTCCTGTACTTCGAGAGGAGATATTCCAGGCCACCTTTTATGGCATCCTTTAATTCTGCCAAGTAATCTTGAGTCCTTACACACATGCCTGTTGATATTATGATGAAGAATTTCTTGACAAAGCATGATTCACCTTGGGGTTCTTCGGTCCTAGCCCACTCAAAAGCACCGGGTATGGATCCAACAACTTCCCATTTGTTATCTTTGGTACCAGTACACCCTTCAGGTCCAGCTCCTATGGATCCAAGCTACTCTGGTGGGCTTTTGCTGGAGTCAGCAGTCCAGGCAGCTTTGACACTAGCAGAATCCATGACTCTCCTGACTCTGATGTACTCAATTTGGAATGAGTCTTGAAGCTGAATCATGGACACTGGGGTTTAGGGAGGTGAGTTGATGCCAAAGTTTTCAGAGCCATATCTTCCTGTCTGGGCCTTGGGTCTTGACAGCCTGTGTCCAAGGTCAATTGTTATTTTCCTGCTTCGCTCCTTCCCAAAATCAGGTAAACACTGCTTTTCCTTCCACTCATTCTATTTGACAGGGACAGTCAATACCAAGAGGACCAAAGGTCACTCACTATGTGAGTTCCCAGTTTGATTCAGACCTATCTGATGTTTTCCCAAGACAGAGTCCCAGGCAACAGACATGCAAATGGAAGCACTTAGAGACTCATCAGTGGAGTCTTGTTACATAAGATGCAGACTTGGAGGAAGGTGAAATTTCCCCTAGATCCCCTTTAGAAGATGTCTCTTTTGGTGATATCCTCGAATTGATGATGCAATGAGGGGTTGGGCCACTTATGATCCTTCAACTGATGAATCTGTATTCCTTGAAGCTTTTGGTGTTGGCTGATCTGCATTGTGGTTGGTACCACCCACTGACGCTGATCCTCTTAAGATCTTATGCCTCAACGGGCCTGGAAGGATCCAGACATTCATAGGTGTATACTAGGTTAATGACTACTAGGGCCCTTAAAAGCCCAGCAGTACAATTCAAATTTGACCCACGAATTTGATTTATATTTGATTTATAGTGGGTGATTTACTGACTGCCTCTGTCCATCAGAGACATACAAGACAGACTAGGGGTGAATTTCTGATTACCCATCCATTGGTCCAAGTTGCACTTAATAGGGATAGGGATAAGGAGGAATTCTGTTTCACATGCATGAAGAGCTTTTTCCAGAGAATGGGAATTCTCTGAGAAAAATATCTGTCTCTTCAACATGTCCTATTTAAGTTGCAAGCAAAATTTAGGTATTTTAATCTAGTAGTTCTGATGCTGTTTATTTTGTGGATGTGCGAAAGATTCATCAAAACAAGGTTTAAGGATGCCGTTTATTCCAGGGAAAGATCACTTGCCAGAAGTCTATATGATACCGAGTAAAGAGACAGGGCTTTGAGGCAGTCAGCATAGGACAATTGTATTTACTTCCCGTATTCTTTTTGTAAGGAACTTTTCTGGATGTTCCAGTGCTGCATGTGTCTGGTCAGGTACATACTGAAGAGACATTATACTCTATGATGGGCCTGATGAGGGCTGCGTACAGTGGTATGATGATCTTTCTGGACATACATGCCATTCACTTGCTTATAAGTTGAGCAGTATCATTTTTCTATTCCAAAAAATCTGGATAGGATTTGGTTTGCCCTCAAGAATAGGAAACATTAGAGCAAAGTCCACTAGTAGATGGCTTGGTCATAGCAGTGGCCACAAAACAGGAACTATATGAAGAAAGTTCTTCTGTCCATCCCACTAATAAGGAATCAAGGGCTTTATACAGGTTTGGAAATGGGCATGCACTTCAGTGACGGTTGTCCTCAGAGAGCTGAACTACTTAGCACATATGACCGGTTTCCAGATTGACTTGACCAAAGAACTTAAAAAGTCTCTTTCCGGTAGCTTATCAGCAGATGTTCAAAAAACTGTGGACTCCCAACTGTCTACCCTTCAACCTATGTCAAATGTGACCATCCATCTCTTCTCTAATGAAGCTGATGACACTGCTAGAGCAGCAGGTACTGACATCACAATGCACCAGCATGCATGGATACACCTTTGTGACTTTGTGGAAGGCTCTAAGACATTCTTTATCAATTCCTCTTTTGATGGTTCTGCACTGTTTGGACCTAGCATAAGAGTTACACTGACCAGGTGTGAACAGGATGGTAAAACCCTGTCTGCCTTAGGAATTTACCCCCCCTCCCCAAAGGACCTTTGCTAGGAATCAGAGAGGTGGCAAGAGAGTGTGGTTCAGGAAGTCACAGGATTATCAACATGAAACCCCTGCAGACAGACCTCCCCAAGGTAGAGGAGGTGCTAATGTCAATGGGTGTTTCCCCAGAAGTAGAGACGGACTGTATAATCAGGGCTTCCATTGTCCCTTCACTGAAAAACCCAATCAGTGCTCCTAAAAGGTTGCCCAACTGCTGCAATCTGGAGGCATGGGGGCACTTAACCCTGCAACCACAAGTCTAGTAAAACAGCACAACAGTTTCCTGGGTTTGAAGGATAATGACCAAAGGGCACTTAATTTCCTTTTCTTACCTACCAAAGAAAAAGAAAACACTTTTGGACATGCCACCCACTCAGTGGGAATCTGCCACAGCAGAAGTTTCTAAGCTTCTAGAATAAGACTCATCCAACATGTTTCTCAGGACCAGTTACAATCTGGAGTCTATTGCATGTTCTTTTTAATACCCAAAAAGACAGAGAACCTCAGACCAGTTGTGGACCAGAGTCATTGCAATCATTTTGTGAAACAGATAAAATTCCAGATAGTCACACTTCAGTGCATACTACTTCTTCTGAGGAAGGATGATTGGATGTACTCTGTGGATTTCCAGGATGCCTATTACCACATAAAGATAGAACTGCAATCCAGGAGATTTCTCCATTTCCAGCTCAGAGCCAATCACTGTCAGTTCAGAGCACTGCCCTTCAGTCTCACCACAGGCCCCAGGGTGTTTACAAAGATGATGGCAGTAGTAGCAGCACATCTCCATTTGCTAGGGGGTCCAATTTTTCCATACTTAGACAATGGGCTTCTCACTTCTACTTCAGGCATCTACTGCTTCGACATCAGGACCATTTGCTCCAGTTGCTACAGAATCTGGGTATAACAGTGAATCATTCCAAGAGCCACTTGACCCCTACACTACAGATAGAATTCACTGGATGTCACCTAAACACGTATCTTCAAATTAGCCAAATTACCAGTTTACAGGGTGTTTTCTTTGTATTTAGCTGCCACCCAACTCATCCAACATCTTTCTCTCCAGGCAAGACTAATTCTTTGTCTACTAGGCCTAATGGAGTTGACAATTGCTGTATTACCCTTAGCCAGGTTCCACATGAAAGTTCTTTAATGGAACCTTTCAGTTCAGTTCTCTCAAAATGCACATCCTTCCCATTCTAGGATTTGTAGCGCACAAGTATGTAAACATCACATCAGGTGGTGGATTACTTCTAAATGAGTAACAGAAGGCCATCCACTCTGTCACACACAGCTACTAGCCACAGATGCTTCTCTTCGGGGGGGGGGGGGGCATTTTGAAGGGAGGATGGCCCAAGGTTCTTGGCCACATCAAGAAGCTACTCTTCACATCAGTGTCTTGGAGATTAGGGTGATCCTCCTAGTGTTGCAGGACTTTCTTCCCAAGAGTATGTTTTCTGTCCAGACAGACAACATGGCTGTCGTCTATTATATCAACAAATGGGGAACCAAATCATATTCTCTTTGCTGAAAGGCCACGAGTGCATGCCAATGGGGCAATGTCTTCACATCATTTTTTGTTAGCAATGCACATCCAGGGGTTTCCAGTGTACTAGCAGACAGGCTGGGCAAGACAATACTTAAGTCTCATGAGTGGTCCTTCAACCAGGCAGTGGCAACTTAGATTTTCATCCACTGGGGCTAACCTTGCTTTGACCTCTTTGCATCCTACCAGAACATCAAATGCAGCAGATACTATGCCCTGATCCTTCCACAGAGACAATCATTGAGGGATGCTCTAGTCCACAGCTGGCCCCTAGGACTTCTCTATGCCTTTCCCCCAGTAATGCTCATAACTAAATGTATTCAGTAAGCCAGAAGGTGCAATACTCCAGTGATCCTCATGACTCCCTTTTGGCCCTGGCAAGTTTAGTTCCCCTTCCTGTGGCGTCATCTAATACACCCTCCTTGGATGTTGTATCAGTATCCATATCTTCTAAATCACCTGTCTGGAATGCCTCTTCCAGACCAAAAGTCCATGAGAATGACTAATTGGTTTCTCCAATGTTAACTATAGCCCTAGATGTCAGGCTTTCTGCATCAGTGATCTATATTATCTCATCTTATCAAAAACAATTTACCAAGAAGGTATACCAAGGTAAATGAAAAAGGTTTTCTATTTTTTGTCTTGTTGAAAGGGTCATACCCTTTCTCAGCACCTCTTCCTTCTACTTTGGAGTTTTGGTCAGAACTTTTTTCAGAGTGGATCCAGTTTTTCAACTATTTAAGTACAAATGGCTGCTATTTCTAATTTTCATATTAGAGGATATAAATTGCACCTCCATAGCATCTCTGAAAATATACAAGACCTTCTTCAAGGGAACTTTTTTGCTGAGGCTTCCAATTAGGGATTCAGTCCCTCTTTGGGATATCACAGTTTTGCTCCAAACCTTGACTCCTCTCCTGTTTGAACCAGTAGCTTCTGCAGACCTGAAGTTCCTTTCTTGGGAGATGATTTTCCTAGTTCCAGACACTTCAGTAAGATGCATTTCTGAGCTACAAGCCCTTTCTTGTAAACGTCCTTATTTACTTTTCCGTAAAGACAGAGTGGCATTAAGAACTAACTCATCTTTTCTTCCTAAGGTGACATCAGTAGCAAATCTTAATCAGTCTGTTGATGTACCAGTGTTCTTCCCAAGATACTCAAAGTAGAGTATATCTTGTACATGCTAGATGTTCATTGTCAACTCAGGTGCTAGCTTCACTGAACAATGGACTTCAGAAAGTTAGACCAATTATCTGTAGCCATCTTCAAGGCAAAACGAGCATAGATGTTTCTAAAGTTACCCTATCAAGATGGTTAGAGTCTATTTCAGTTGCTTACACTAAAAGAGGTTCATCTTTATGCATTAAACCCAAAGTTCATTCTATAAGGGCGGTAGCTAGCAATGTGGTCCATGATTGACACTTTTGTTTCTCATTATAAATTGGATATACAATCTAGATCAAGTTCCCCCTTTGGTTCCACCATCCTCAAACAATGTTCTCCCTTGATACCACCCAGGTAGTTGGCAGTGTGAGAATCTGTCCCAAAGGTTGACTCAGATGAAAATAGAGAACATTGGATACAAAAGTTATATACTTACCATAATGATAGATCCGTGTTGTTTTGTTTTCATCCTGTTCAACACCCCTCCCTCATTCCCCCTTCCAGTATTCTCATTGACCGGGTAGAACTTAACAGACACCCTGTCTGTTAACAGCCCTCTATGCTGTTGTCTTTCTTTAATAATTGTATTCTATATTCTTACTGTTTCTGTCTTTTTTTAATTTCTCCATTTATTTTGGGTATCTAATACCACGACGGGAATGGACCCCATTCCTAAGTCAAAGTATAACTAAAGTTCATGAAATTAGTATTGTTTCAATTTTTGATGTCAGCCAGAAGTGCTCTTTGCAGTACCCACAATGTGCCCAATAATGACTCTTTCTGCAGTTCATACAGAGTTACATGTATTGGTAATATATATAAATATGATTTTAGATTCTTTTTTATAAGACCCATTGCTTGTAGCTTCTTTTTTATAAGACCCATTGCTCCTACTACTATTGGAACTGTCTGGGTATCTTTCTTCCACATTGCTCTCATTTCTGTCTGTAAATCCTGATATTTTATGACTTTGTATCTCTCTGTATGCAAGACACTATAGTCACTGGGTGTAGCAATTTTAATGATCAGTGCTACTTTTGCCTTCTTTTCACTGACCTCTATATCTGTTTTTCTTGCATCTATCTTTTGAACTGTTGATAATGGGTGATCCCATGTGATGTAGACTTCATCATTTTCTGTGATGCTTTGTGGCTCATGTTTCCAGTATTTTTCAGCCACTTCAGTACCATAATGTTTGCACAAACCCCAGTGCAACAGTCTTGTCACATTTTTATGCCTTTCAGTATACAGTCCTTCTGCCATTAGTATGCCACAACCTACATTTGTCTGTTTCTCACATGTTTAATGGACTTTATAAACCAGTGTGTACGTAGCCCACTATCCTGGGCTGCCAATATTAACCTTTCATGTTTTGGTTTGAATTTGCCTCTCCTTAACCATTCCTGCATTTGACTACTTGCAGTTGTGCTTTCAGTTCCTCATCTGCTGAGCTGTACAATTGTAAATCATCGACAAAGAGAAGACAAGAAGTCTTTACACTTTGTTGTTTTCTAGGAGCCAAATTATAGCCATGGCCTAATCTGTTAAGTAGACAGCTTAATAAGTTAAGAGCAAGACAGAATAGCAGTGGTGACAGGGAGTCACCCTGGAATATCCCTTTTGGATTTTTATCCGTGGAATAATAATTTTTCCTTTATCATGGCTTAATTGCAAAATGGTTTACCACTGTTTCATGGTCACTGTAATGTAATCGATCAGTGTAGGGTGTTTCTTATACATTTTTAAGCACTTTTATCCATGAATGTGGGATACTGTCAAATACTTTTTTGTAGTCAACCCATGCCATACTTAGATTCTTCCCCTTTTTAGAGTTCTCCACTATGACTTTAACAAGAAATGATCCTTTGTTACATATGGCTTTCTTTTATTGCCCTTTTGTTCTATTGCCATAATTGAGTTTTCGTCTAAATGACTATAAACTCTGTTGGCATCAATTCTGGTGTATAGTTTATATGTCGTTGGAAGGCAAGTTATTGGTTTATAATTTTTAGGGTAGCTTGCAGGTTCACTCTTAAGGAGGAGAATTGTTTTTTCCTGTTCTTAACCAGGCTTGTGTCTGTTGAGGGTGCGCATATAAATAGTTCTTATTCGTGGGTAAATCTTCATGCAAAAATGTTGATACTTTTAACCCAGAAGTTAGGTAGTGCATCTGGGCCTGGGGTTTTCCAATTAGAGGCTTTTCATAACTTTGTTTCAATCTCCCTAGCTGTTACTTCATCCCATTTCACATCCTGCACTTTTAAACTTCTTATTCTTTCTTTTATTTCTTCTATCCATTTAGCATCTTTGTTATGTTCCACAGGATCTCCATAAATCTCCAAAATGTATCTATTTCTTCTTTTTTGGTGGTCTTTCAATTCCTTTTACCTTGTTTCCTAGTTCTCTATAAAAATGTTTTGGGTCATCAATAAATTGTTTATTTTGTACTTTTCCTTTATATTTCTCTTTGTATCTTCTAAGTTTTTCTACATCTTAAATTTTTAGTTTGTGATTTGCGATAGTGCATGATAGATCCTAGTCTGTTCTAATAGTGCACATTGCTTTTATCACATCTGTCTTTCTTAGTATTTTTGTTGATCTGTTCCCTCTTCAATAGTCTTCTAACAGTACGAAGTCCAGAAGTAGTGGGTGCACCAGGCTGTAAGAAAACGTCCACAAAATATTCCAAAAGCTGTCCTTTATTAAAAACAACAACAAAGCCAGGCAGAAAAAGATAAAAAGGTAAGCGCTTTCACGTTGATACAACGCTTCATCAGACCTTGAAAAACATGAGCAAATGCATCTCTTATATACCATAATCCATTGCTTTTCAATTAAAAAGACTGCGCTTTAATTAATATAATTAATGGCAGTTAAAAATGTCAAACAGCTCTAAATATATTACCAAGTTAATAAAATTTATAAATGAAAATATATAAAATAAAATAATGACACATATAAAGACACCTATACATAAAAGAACACAACAAAAAAGCATGTATAAATAGCTTAAGAAACCTGTATATAAAGGCTACGACTAAAATAGGGGCTATGAAAAAATAGCATCAATGAAAAATCAATGGTTCAGTGGTCTATTGGCCAGGAATGGCTTAAGGGATATTTTATCATTAAGTCCATATATATGGGCTTGTAGCCTCAAAATCCATTTATTCTCCACCTCTTCTGTATAGGTTTTGATGTTCCCTAATCTACTTGTTCTAGTAACTGACTCAATGACCATAAATTTGAAACAGTGTGAAATGCCTTTCTCAAGGACATGTCGTGCTAATGCATTAGTGGTATTCTGTTTCTCTATCGCATAAATATGTTCTCTAATACGCTCGCGTAATGTTCTATTAGTTTTGCCAACATAGAAGAGATTGCAGTGTTGACATAGAGCGAGATATATAACATCTCTAGTCCTGCAATTAGCATAGCCCCTGAATGTATATTCATGTTTGGTAAGAGGATGTACGAATCTATCAGTATTCGCTAAATATTTACATTGCCTACATGTTTGACAAGCAAAGGTGCCTGTCTTTTGTGGCTTAAATTTGTTATTATTCGTTTGTTCATAGCATAGTCTCCTATCTAAGGACTTCATGTTTCTGTAGGATATAGATGGTCTAACATCTACCAAATCTCTTATTTTCTCATCCATCAGCAAAAGTTTCCAATTATTCCCTATAACTTGCCTAATTTGAGTATTGGTGTTGGTGTATGGGATAATGAGTCTATTTACTGGCGGATGCATAACTTCTATGTTTAGACCTTCATTATCAGCATCTCTTGATAAGAAAGGGGTGCCTTTGCCTGTTCTATGAGAATTACCATGACTTAAAGCTTCATGTATTTCAGTTTCTTTATATCCTCTTTCTTGAAAGTTCTTTTTAAGTATAGTTTTTTGCTGATTGAATGTTTTCTCTTGGGTGGTTAGTCTTGAAGCCCGCAGCATTTGATTCTTGGCAATGTTAGTATGAATGTGTTTAGGGTGCATACTGCTACGATGCAATAGATTATTTCTCCAACATGTCTTCCTGTGTAACTCTGTATCTATACAGTTTGCTCCTTTAACCAATTTAACATCCAAGAACACAATCTCAGAAATGGAATGATTGCATTCAAAATGTAAAAAATCAGTCGTAGAGTTTAGATAACTCACAAACTCTGTCAATAAATTAACCGATCCCCCCCATACAATACAAACATCGTCAACAAATCTGCTGTAATGTTTAAGATGTTTACAAAACAGGGCATGATTAAATACAAAAGTCTGTTCCCATTGTGCCAACACCAAGTTGGCATAGGTGTTGGCACAGGGGGTCCCCATGGCTACCCCCTTCTTTTGCAAATAATAATTGTTGTCATAAAGTAGAACATTATTTTCAAGGACTAGTTCTAATAAACTCATCCATTTCATAATATCTGTGTTAGTTATGCCCTTTCCTAATAAGAACTGACGCACATAATCAATGCCAACGTTGTTCGGTATAGAAGTGAAAAGTGAGGTTACATCAAGTTATTTAAAATAGAAAGCTTCTCCAGAAATTGTTGAGTATCCCTTACAATTTGTTCAGTATTAGCCACAATTGGTTTAAACATCTTATCTAAATAGATAGAAAGTGATTCAGTGAGCCAGCCTTTACTCGACACAATAGGTCTCAAGGGGGGATTATGTCGATCTTTGTGTATTTTAGGGAGGCCCCTGAACGTAGGGATCAAAGGGTTCTCAATTATAAAGTAATTATAAAGTTCTTTGTCAATGCTCTTACATAACAACATATCATATAATGCACTGTGTACCTCTCTAATTAAATTGCTTAAATGCTTAAAATATTCCAATCAAGAGGGACATAAGTATCCTACTACATCGGAAAAACAGAAAGAATATTAAAGAGAAGAATATATGAACACCTGTACGATATACAGAAGGAAAAAGACACGAACGCCTTATTTGAACACACCAAAACTTGCAAAGAATCTAAATTTTCTTTCTTCGTTTTGGAGCAGGTGAAAAAAGAGATGAGAGGAGGCCCCTGGGAAGACTGGCTTGAGTACAAGGAACTATGTTGGCAATTGTTACTCGAAGCCAACAAACAACCAGGTCTTAATGAATGTATCTCCCTAGCTCCTGTATTGAAACTGAGAGCAGCAAAAATATAAGCTGAACTAACAATGATTTACAAAAGAACAGCAGGTGGCGCCATTGTTCAAATTATATCCCTGACCAAAAACACAGTCCCTACAATTACATTACTACACAAATTTTACTGAGGTTTTTATTCACAAATATTTATTTATTTATTTATGGGAATAAATTAAGGAATGGTCTATTCAACTCCAGGTTGATCAACCAAAAGGTTTTAAATTTTAGAATAGGTTTTAACAAAATTTTAGGTATCTATATATTACATGCAGCTTTTTTATGTAATAAGCCCTTTTAGTTCCCATGCTTGTCATTGGTTTAAACAAAATGCAACTGTCTCAATTGGCTATTCTTTTTTAATTTCAGTATATAATGACTAATCAAATAATATTTTTTTGTCTGAGGAAGTCTTAATACATGTTGACGAAAACGCATTGTCTTGAGTTAAAGCGTTTACCTTGTGGATTATTTGTGACTTTTTTGTGGATCAATAAAGTGCGGTTTTGGTGCGCTGTTCCCAGCTTCTTTTTTCTTTATTAATTTAGCTGCACAGTAATATGTCCTGTTTACTTCTATTATATCACATGGATCTTTATGAACAGTTCTAATTAGTGTTCATTTGTTTTATCAGACTTCTGACTTTTTGGGTTTTATTAACCTTCTGCAGTCTATTTGTTTCATTGATCTTGATATATCTGTCTATGTCTATTAAATAAAACAACTCTTCTCTTAGCTCATTTTCTTCCAAACTGAGGGCACACCTCTTGTTTTCCCATTACTGTGGGCATTCTATAGAAGATTCTATGGCATCTTCCTGCGGTACATTCTCTTCAGTTTCATCCTGCGTCATCTGTTGCTCTATATGATATGGGAACTCACTGGTCTATCACTCCTCAACATTGACTGCATTAAAGTTTTCACAGTTTCTTGTTCCTTCTCTTGCTGGCTAGCTTCAAGTGAATGTTTATACTGGTTTTGTGTGGAAGGCTCCAAATTATTTTCATATAGCACCTGACCAATTCTGTAGAGGAATTTAGATGATATATCTGGCAAACTTGATCTGAGGTACCGAAGTGGAGTGAAGAATATTATGGGCAGGGGTCAGAGCCCTGGATCCAAAGTTTCAATAGGAGCCGAGGTCAGATCTAGTTGAATCCTCCAACCCAAAGGTTGAACTGGATGAAAATAAGACAACATGGATCTATCATTATACTAAGTACATAACTTTCATTTAAGTCTGATTAGAGACGACTGGGTGAAGCTTTACACTTCTGTTTGTACAAAGCACCAACTCTCATGCATTGAGAAACTATGTATATGATTAATATGCTGTTTGTTTCTTGGGTAGTGAGAGAATTGTATGTTCTAATAAGAGATCAGGTTCAGTCAAGATAGTACAACATGCAAATATATAAAATGATAGAAAACGTTTTAGAAAAAAGACTATGAAAGACCTGCTTGTGACAGAAGGGAATAGAATAGAATATAAACCATAGTATCAGATTCCAAAATACTTGCTTTTGGAGTAAGTGACTTAGTATGAAACTTGCTTTCGGAGTAAGTCTCTTACTCTGAGAGCAAGTATTTTGAAATTCGGCCCCACAATATTAGCCTGTTTATATATATGCCTTACAGTGAAGTAAGTCAGTTACACTGATAACAAGTCTTTTGGAATTTGGGGTGGACTTCAACTGAGAGCAAGGCCCTTAGTATTGCACAGTTTGAATTATTTATAGATTCATAGGTTCATAGTTTAACACTAGGCTAGCTGCTCTTTTGGGCCATTTTAAGTCTAGCCAGTTGTCCTTTTTGCACTCAAAATATCCTATCCCATCTGGTTATAGATTGACCTTACCTATTTCAGGTTCATTAATTGTACAGTAAATTACTCCTAATGAGAATAACTGGGATCATACTGTAAATAATTTGAGGGGACCCATGTGTGGGATACAGCATTTAGGAGCTGCTTCTGTCCATTAGTAGTATAGGGGGCAGTCATTGAATAAATATTTGTTTGCAATTTGTTTAGAATATTAATGTTTTGATTGACAGGAAAAAATAAAACAGGGCAAGATGCCGATTTACATTTACAGCAGAATTCATATGAATTATAAAGAAGATGAGTATTTTTAAAGAAAAGTGGGAAGGAGGGTTACCTTGCAGGAAAGGAGAACAAACCCTCCTCCCCTGACTACCTCTAAATCTAAGCTGTTTATATGCTCATGTAAACTCTACCTACTTGCTATTTAATCACCTTATATAATATTCTTCAGTTGCTATGATAGACTTTTGCACTGTTTACATAGTACATTCATATTCTCTCTTTTCTTACATTGAAAAAATAATTTATACCTTATCATATTGTACAAATGTTAGTTATAACAACAAAGTATGTGTTTTATGTGGGCAGCCACAGTGGTGCAGTGGTTAGCATTGCCGCCTCACAGCAAGAGGTTCTCCAGTTCGATCCTCGGCTGGGGTGCCTCTGTGCGGAGTCTACATGTCCTCCCTGTGGTCATGTGGGTTTCCTCCAGGTGCTCTGGTTTCCTCCCACATCCCAAAGACATGCTGTAGGTGGATTGGACACTCTAAATTGGTCCTAGGTATGAGTGTGTGCATGTGTGTGCCTTCTGTGGAAGGTTGGGCGTCGGGCTGGCAACTCGACACTGTAAATCTCCACTGCCAATCATGAGCAGACAGGTGATCCGCTTTGGCGACCCCTAACTGGGAAAAGCCGAAAGAAGAAGAAGTTATATATATATAGAGATTACAATTTTTAGTATTTTATCTATTGTTATATGTGGAGCGTTCCTCCCCGGGCCTCCACTGAAAACGGATTGTCATCCCAGTTGGACTTTCCCGGTAAACAAATGCAAAATAAATAAAAATAAATAAAATAAAAGAAAGAGGTCTTAGTATTAAAAAGTATATGAATAAATATAGAGGAATGAATGAAGGCAGACAGGGAAGATTTACGATTTACAGTGGTGAGATCTTGTTGGTAGGGTGTAAGAGGTATACTGGCTGCACCATGAATTCAAACAAAAACAGTCAAACAAGATATAAAGAATGTTATGGGATAAGTTATAGCCTTTCATCAAGGATGTACAGTACTAGCTGGAGATTGGAACACTGTAGAAAATAAGGAAGACTTCTCTGGAGATCCAAGATGTAATAGAATGTCAGCTAAGGGCAGATACTTAAAAAAAACATGCATGTATTTGGGTGAATTGATTTAATGAAAGTAAGATAGAATGAATGGAACATACACATTTTCAGAGGAATATCATTGTTGGGTAAGATTAGATATATGCTACGGTTTACATTAATATGGTCGAGCGCACATTGCTTGACTATGCATTTAACTGGCATTTCAAAGCGAATCTCATAATGCTGAACAGTCAGAATGTCGTAAAACACTGAATTCAACATTTCCGACCGCTCTACAGCCTAAAACGAGTGCTAACATGGGTCAAAAAGGGGACAGGATTTTGCGATTTGCTGGTTGACCATATGCATTTACATCATATGTTAAATATGAACAGAATACTGTTATATGGTCCAAACCATGAAAGCACATTTGCTGATAATGTCAGACCATATACCTATACAAATTAAGTTGTGTAAGCAAATAAAAGTCAGTTGTGATAAACAATGGCATTTTAAAGCAATTATTCTGTAAAGGAAGCCATTTAAAGGTTTTGGAGTTCAAATTGAGTTTGCAAAGAATTGGGATAACTGTAAAATGAAGATTAGAAATGCAGTCATAATTAAAGCAAATTAAATATTGAATAATAATCACAGTAAGTATCCACAGAGCTTAAAAAAGTAAGAGATTTTTTCACAGCAGGTTGAAGAGCAGTTGAAAGAAGCTAGAATGTGTATATTCAGAAAATATGAATGAACACAGAGCAATAGCTTTAAGACAAATAGTTTTTTGACAATTACCTTACAGTCTCAGTGTTTGAGACAACAGAAGATTGAAATAACGATAACTAAAATCAGCAATTATAAGGATGGTAGGATGGAAGTAGACCCAGAAAAATGATGAATATAATGGGAAATGATTATGGTGCATAATATAAACAAGAAGTAGACATTGAGAGCAATACATACTCTGTCCAATACCTTTGACTGTGAAGGATTAATATATCTTTAATAGCCATGTTATTCCTCGACCCCAGCAACAAATCAAACCAGCAGTCATTTGGAAGTGACTAACAGTTCTCTAAAAATGATACCCGCCTTCTTTATACTTTTAATATCTCATTGAGAAGAAAAATGTAATAGTCACATTGCCATATTTCAGAGTGCTACAGTCAGACACATGCACTGATCCCCAACAATCCATATAATTTTTATTACACAATGATCAAGAAGTGACCTTGAGCTTTCACAAGCAGTATGCCTCCTCACCCCATCTGCAAAACCGTATGCAGCTTCTGTGTATACCTTTTATGCTGATTGTCAGGACAGTGAAAGAAACAAAGCACATAGAAATTTTTCAACTTCTAGTTATTGGGCATGTATATATGCACCCCGAGAACTAGTCATTTCAATGACTATTTTGCATAAGTCATGGAATTGCTGTTTGTTTTCATGCACAGCCCACAACCCACACATACAAGCAGGCAACCATTTCTAGCAATTATCTCTGATGTGTGACTGCCAAAAGGGGTGAAATAACCAAAGTAAAATATTTCTGGTTATTGCTGTAGGGCACCCCATTCCACATGATTGCCATAAAATTAAATAAAATATACACTAATAAATTAATACTAACATATGATGGCATGCGACAGCTATCTGGTTTCCTGCTAGAAAAAGTGAAAGAAAAAACAAATGATCACAGTAAATGTAGTTATACTTTAAGCTTTCAGATACTGTGCTGTGTCCCCACCACCCAAAACTAAGCCACAGTAATCTCTTCTGTTCGTTTTCTCATTTGTTTTCATCCGCTGACTATCCCCCCAGTCAGATAACATCATCTTGTGATCAATTTTGATTACAAAAAGTGGTGAAAATAGTAATAGTAATGCACTTCAGGGTGTAGTAAAAGTAAACAAAAATAAGACAGAAAAATCATCCTTATTCTACTATGGCAGTTTATAGTGTTACCCACTGCATATATCTCTATCCAGTTTTTGTCACAAAATAACATAAAACACATACCTGCAATAGAAAAGCTTCTTAGAAAATTTGCATGTCCACAGCTGCCATAGTTTCTAGTCATAGGACTAGAAATTGCTGAGAAAGTGCTGTAATTGGTGGCTAAGGGCAACCAATCACAGTTGCATAGATCACAGAGTAGTAGGACATGGGTTGGCTACCCATGTCATGTTACTATGTTTGTGTGGTAGAAATGAGAATTCTTGCTAATAAATAACATGTCCTCTCACTTCCACGTTAACTTTTACTGATTTTAATGGGGAGCTGCATGGTAATTGTTTTGCTAGTACAGATAGTATATTTGCAAAGTAATTGCCTTGTAGATTTGCTGAAAAAGACAAAGATTTTTTTCTTATTTTAAAACCAGCATCATTTCAATTTTAAAATAAAAAAGATATACTAAAATGGAATAAACTTCACACCCACACCAGTAAATCAAACAAGCTGTGCAGAGTTTATTTGTAACCTGCAGGTAAAGGGTTAACAAAATTTCTGCTAGCCCTTATTATACTGATTTCAGTGACTTTAGGACCTCAATTAGAAGAACTCATAATGATGCCTTGTCTTTGATTAACATTCAGCCAAGCTGCACAATGCCAGTATTGTTAAATTTTGTAGGCATACTTGGCATTAAAAGCATCATATGCCGTTTAAGTGTAAATAAAATCCAGTAGGCCTTCAGGATCCTTATCTAGTGCTAAATTTAAACTTCTTTCAAGTTCCTCTACTGAATAAGGGAATCAGCTGTAATAGCCAAAAGGTTAATGCAGCAGTGGGAATGATGAACACATTACAGTCGTGTAAGTTGCACACCTCATAACAATAGATGGGCAGATTCTCCACATCTGCAATATCCGTATCTGTCCATCACCCACCTTTTTTCTTCTTCATAGTTACTTGTTTGGATATAACATGTTGTCTTTAGAGGTTCAGGATGAGTAAACTCTTTTTCTATTAATGGGCAAGAAGGTCCTGAAGCTGTCTTCACTCTGTCTGCTGATTTCTGCTCTAATGGGCTGACCAATAAGCCATCAAAGTGAAACTATGGGGGGAAGACAAAGCTTTGTGAAGCTGGCCAATATTTGTGTCCTTGGCAGGATGCAACGTGTATAGCTAAAAGGCTATAGCAGCAGCAGGGAACCTACACAGCTGTACTTTCCCTTTTGTAGCTGCATTGCACAAAAGTGAATCTCACAGCAAGACTTCTGTATGCCTAGCATCCAGAGCTTATCTAAACAATCTTGTTTTGGTTTGTGATTGATTGTGCAGTTGCCTGAATTGTTTATTTGCAGCTGAAAATGGATTCCTTACATGAGTATGCCATTAATGATTTGCTAAAACAGAAGTATCCTGCACAGTGTACTAAATACTATGTATATTTAAAGGTAACACTTGATAACACTGGTGATCTGTGTTCCTCGTGTCAAAAGTTTGATGATTAGCTTACTATTAGTAGTTAATCTAGTCTTACTGATAATGATTGCATTTGTGCAATTGGCACAGTTTGGAGAACTGTTGTTAAATATATTAATGGCTGTAGAGATGAGATATTTTAGGCAAAGAGCCAACAGAACACATTTAGGAAAGGATTTGTCTTTTGTTAATAAAGATCACTCAACCCCTATTGTACAAGATAATACTACTGACAACTTTGGAATTCTGGATACAAGTATTCAGCAATATGAGAATTTCTAGCATACAGAAGAAAATAAAAAAGAAAGCAAGGAAGAAATTCACAACAAATAACGAGAAAAATAAATTGATTAATGTCTATAAAGCAAAGAGAATACTTATTAAAAAAGACACTGTTTTGTTATGTGACACAGATTATAGGGATTGGTAACAGTTTTCTACCAGAAAAATCTTCAATCAACCGAAAAAGCATTTTTCCAGAAGAGGCAAGGGGCAGGTGCAAAGGAAGAAATCAAAAGTGAACATGAATGGATTGTAAGAAAAAGAGAAGACAGACATAAGCTGATAACATGGCTTAAGCTGTAGATGTACAACGGCAACTGGATGAGAACTGTATGCTTGCAAAAACAATAAGGAAAGAAAATTGTGGGATTAATTAAGACTAATGGTGAGGAAGATAATTCCCTTCTAACAATTGATAGAGAAGATATTACCAAATTAGAAACTGAAGATTCTTCAGATATAGTCAGAAAAAAATACTCTTGTAATTGGAGATTCAAATATTAGAGGAACTGCTATTTACATCTGCAGAGAAGATAATGAACATTGAATAGTGTTATGCTTGCCAGGAACAAAAATAGAATTTATTTATTTTTATTTTATTTTATTTTACATTTGTTGACCGGGCTAGTCCAGCTGGATATATGCCCATTTTCAGTGGAGGCCCGGGGAGAAAAGCTCCACAATACAATAACCAAATAGGACAAACAAATATATATCAAGTAGACATTGGTACATTACAAAACTTTATGATATATTACATAACTAGGATTTTATATTCTGTATACCAGTAGGAACAAAAGCCTGATGTAAAAATAAGCTTGATACAATAGTAGTATGAATTAATAATGGAAATTATAACTAATATGCTGTAGATACTATGGTCACACAAGAAATCAGAAGATAAACACTAGTGCTGAATGGATAGAGTATACAAAAGCAAATAGGAGGATACAATAATAGTGTTTAGTCTCACAAGAGTTGAGGTGTGATATGAACACGGTTGGAAATTTAACAGTATATACATATTTACAAGAGGAAAGAATCCTTAGAATGGTCAAGCTCACTGCTATCAGAGAGTTAACACAAGATAATGTTCAAAAGAGGCTAGGAATCACGGGAGTCTTGAAAGGGGTATGGTTGTTAGTCTGGGTTATCACAGGGGCATAGCCAGTGTGATTTGAGGTAGGGTTTGAGCTTGCTTTTAAATAGGTTAACAGAGGATAGTGAGGTTAGCTGACTTGGAAGGCTGTTCCAGCCCTTGCCTACTGTATTAGAGAACAGGGTGTCACCAGCTGAATTGTTGGATTTAGATATTTGTACAATTAGTTTATTAGATGAGCGCAAGGTTTTGAGATTGTTATAGGGGATGACTAGGGATGTGACTATGGGTGTATTTTGAGGTATATATACAGGATCTTATGGGCTACTGTTAGTTGATTAAAAAGTATTAGATTTGGCAATTCTAGCCATCCGAGTTTATTCAAATTGATACAATGATGAGTTCTATAGGAGGACCCTGCTGCGAATCTGGCTATATTGTTGTAGGAGGATGACAGTTTATTCAGGTTACTTTTGCATATTTTGTTATAGATAGGAGAGACATACAGGAGGGTAGAGATAAGGTGTGTGTGAGCAATGGTGACCCTGGCTAGAGGAGTTAGAAAGGGTTTAATTCTATAGAGGGAACCTAGTTTCTTATTAAGTGTTTTTATGGTGTTATTAATGTGAGGTTCAAAAGACAAGTGATTATCTATTAGTACTCCGAGTAGTTTGGTGGTTGGTTCGGGGGATATTATAGTTCCATTATTTGAGGTAATAATAAAGTTAAGTGGGGAGGTTCTGCGAGTGGGGGTGAATAGTAGCATTTTAGTTTTTTTAGGGTTTAAGATAAGACACCTTTGTAGGAGCCAGTTTTCAACTGTGCTAAAGGTCTTTTGGGTTAGTGACTGAAGTTCTGATTGGGTAGTAGCAGAGCATACGAGTGTGGAGTCATCTGCGTATTGGATACAGTAAGCTTGTGGAATTACCGAATGGAGGTCATTTGTAAAGATGGGGAAGAGTAAAGGACCCAATATGGATCCTTGAGGGACCCCTAAGGCTACTGGGAGGTGGGACGATAAAGTATTTTCCCATAGAACAGCCTGTTGTCTGTTATTTAGGTATGATTGGAACCACTATATAGTAAGGGCATCCAGTGATAAGTTTTTGAGTGTGTCTAAGAGAAGGTGGTGGTTAACCATGTCAAATGCTTTAGACAGGTTGATAAAAAGGGCTGAGGATAGAGTATCATTATTACGATTACTATTAATGTGGGTAGTGAAGGATAGGAGAGCAGAGGTGGTGCTATGGAATGGTCTAAAGCCATGTTGACAAGGTGCTAGTAGATTGTTTTCAAGTAGGTAGGGTAACAGTTGTAAATGAATACATTTCTCCATTATTTTTGCCAGAGGAGATAGTATGGCTATGGGCCTGTAATTGGAGAACTCTTTGGAGTTACCGCCTTTGTGCAGGGGGATAATGTGAGAGACTTTCCAGATTAAGGGGATAGCTCCTTCAAAAATAGTTCTATTAATGAGGATGGATATGGGGTAGGCTATGACTTTAGCAGCGTTTTGTAGGTATTCTGCAGGTAGTAGATCTGCAGAGAGTGTGGTGGGTTTAAGTTTCTGGATGAGGTTAAAGATGAGGGATGTGGGCACTGGCAGAAAATGAAATAGAGGAGGATTTTTGGTAGAGGTTATGTTTGAGCATGGGGTGCTAGGGGAGAGCTGGTTAGCTAGGGATTGTATTGTTTCAGTGAAAAATGTGTTAAATGAGTCTGCTATTTGGTTGGGATTGTCGTGATCAGAGCCAGTGGGAGTAGGAGTGCTTGAGCGTCCTGGGTGTAGGAGGTTGTTGATGCCTAGCCAGACTTTCTGAGGATTATTTTGGTGGGTTTGTTGAAGCTGATGGTAGTAGTTTCTTTTATCGGCTAATATGGCTTTTTTTGTCTCGTTTCTTAGCTGTTTGAATTGTAAGTGATCTGAGGGGCTTTTGGTTGAATGCCATTTGGCCCATAGTTTATTTCTTTGCAAGATTTTTTGTTTGGTAGTTTTGGTGAGCCATGGTGCAGGTTTAGTTCTGATTCTAGCTTTGCGTAATGGGGCATGGCAATCTAAAATGGAAAGAAATTTTGAATTGAAGTATTTAGCTGCATTATCTAATGGTAGGTGTTTCAGGGGTGACCAGTCACAGGCTCTTAGTTCAGTTTGAAACTGAGCAGGGTTAAAATTTTTGTTAGTACGAATAGTTTTGCAAATGATAGAGTTTGGGAGTTCAGTTTTAGATCTGATTAGATAGGTAAACAAATGGTCACTTATGTCCCCTGGGAGGGTGCCTGTTTTATAATTTTGTTGAGGAGTATTAGTAAGTATCCAGTCGAGGGTACTTGTTTTGTTGTTAAGTTTATTGGTACGGGTAGGGGATGTTATAGTTTGAGTAAAGCCAAATAGGTTGATATGAGTAGAATGTTGCTCAGATATACAGGAGTTCCAGTTTGTTAAAGTCTCCAAGTATAATGGTTTCTTGGGGGTAGTTGCTTGAGAGCCAGCTAAGGATAGCCTCTAATGTGTTGATGTTATTGCCTGGTGGAAGATAGACACAGATTAGATATATGGCTTTACTTTTGTTCAGCTGTATCTTAGCTAGAAGAATTTCTGCGTTGTTGGAAAGTGGAGGTTTAGAGTCTAGCAAGGTAACTTGTAATCCATTCTTATAAAGTATGGCTACGCCTCCACCTTTCTTAGAATTACGGTCACATCTCAGGATATTATAGCCAGGGGGTAAAACTGTACTGTCTTGTACTGATGGATTAAGCCATGTTTCAGACAGACAGAATATGTCAAAAGAGTGTACATCTATAAGAGCATGCAGATGAGCAACTTTATTATTGATGCTACGAATGTTAAGATGAGCTATCAGGAGAGAGTTGGCCTGCTTGGAAAGCTTGTTTGTAATAGTAGGAGTTGTTGTATTAGGCTGTATAGTTGTGACTGAGGTTGGACCAGGGTTTGGGTGTATATCACCATCTAAAAGAGAGTGGGGCTGTACTTTTAGGATGAGTTGCAAGAGTTTAAAAAATAGGTTCTTGGTTTTTCTAGGTGTAGGGTTAAATTGAGAGATGTGAGTGAGTCTATGAAACTTGGCTGCTGAGTACTTTGCTGGGCAGGAGTAGTTGCTAAGACTGTGAGGAGAGGTAAGAGTAGGAATGGAGGTTTGCCTTTTGTGGGTGTGGAGTCCTGGATATGTGTGGTATTCATAGAGAGTAAGTAGATAGGGTATAATTAATATAGTTAGGAGTATTAATAAAGGTAAGGGTTTGTGGTATCCTTGGGCCATTAGTGTAGGCATAGGAGGTGGATTGTAGGGATGCTAGTAGATAGATTGGTAAGGTAATGGATAATGCAAGATGAGTGATAGTACTTTACAGGAGGAGGAGAAGTGTTATGGGTTGGTTTTAATGTATAGAGGGTGTGGCAGTTTATGTATAAGTGTAGGAGCACTAGGGGCAGGGTAGGGGACCGAAGGGCGAACGAAGCGGGATGAGCCACAGAGGAGTTAACCCTAGGTGAACAATCCGTGAAGCAGTAAGCTAAGGTGAGTAAAAGTGGGGAGGGTGAGATGACACAAAGCCTTGCTAGTAGTTATAATATACTGAGAGGATAGGCAATGAGGAATTTGAGAAGGGAGAAATAGTGAGATTGTAAGCTCATGCAGGTTATGAGAATCTGAGAGCCTGTAAATTAAATGTAGAGCCAATATGGAGGTCTAAAGGAAACTATTGCCCTCTAGTGGACAAAAGGCTGTGTAGTAGTGGAAATGTCTATTAAAAAGAGAGAATGCAGTGGAGTAGGTGTACTATTCAGGTTGGATGGGATAGGAGTCAATGACCTGTAATATAAGAAGATTTGGGAAAGGCCTTAGAATGCCTTAATGTAATGAAGTATGTTTTTATTCATGTTGGTGAAAATGAACTTATTTATAAGAACTCTGACTGCTTGTAGCAAACTTAATGCCTTCTTAGATGGCATAGCATGTACAGCTGTTGGGATATATTTTTTCACAAATCACATATAGAAAGGATAGCCAGGTCACCATGAATTAAAAGATTTTTTAAGGTAAATACCTACATGAAAAAATGTCTTATTTTAAAAATGGAAATGTGTGGAATATCTGAGCCTAATTTTAGGCACACATGTTCAGACAGGATGGTGTGCACTTGAGAAAGAGAATTTTTGCAGCAGATATTTTGCAATATTTGACAAACACAATGCAGGATTTTTGCAAGGTCGAAAATGTACCATTTCACAGCAACATTTGATGCATCTCTGATGGTTGTTAATGCTAGGGGTGTGCATGAGAATTTTTTTTGTTGGAAAATTTGCTACATTCTTATAAGATTGATGATGTTGTTTGAGAAACATGGTTAAAGAACTACGTCTGAAAACCGGGTATGTCAGGGTATACATGCTTTTACTGTAAAAGACATTCTAAGAAAAATCAGGTAGATGTGTTATGATAGGGATTAAAGGTTATGAGACCTGTGATTATTACAGGCTCACTGATAACAATAGTACTGTAGATTGTGTTACTGTGACAATAAGACTGTCCTGGAACATATAACAGTTGTTGGAGTGTATAGACCACCAAAGTCAAGTGCTGATGACCTAGAATTCATACATTTCTTGCATGAAACACGGGAGGGAAGATTGATAATAGTGGCTGGGGATTTACGTTTATGAGAAACAGACTGGAATAATATTGATTCAACAACTTTAGTAAAGAAATTATTTACAATTTATATTCAGGAACAATTGCTTCAGATTATAAAAAAATCCTACCAAGGAAAGTAATATTCTAGACACTGTCTTCCAAACGAAATTGCTGTCACTTCATGTCATTTTTTTACCACCGTTGATGACCAGTGATCATGGTGTTATAAACATTAATTTCCTGCTAGACAATTTTGCCAAACTAAAATCTAAACCAAATAGACAGGAGATTAACAGCAGATTACGTGGAAGCAAAACATTCTCCATGTAAAACGTACTGGAGTGATGTGTTCAGTGGAAAAACTGCAGAAGGAATGTAGAAAGTTTTGAAAGAGAAGTTGTTTGAATGCAAAAAATCTAAAAATTAACATTGGGATCTAGGCACACACTATCAGGAGGATATATTTCCTTAACAACAAGGTTATTGATTAAGGTGAGGGACTATAACATATAAGAAATGCAAAAGAGGTCAAACTAGGACTTTGAAAACTGAAGCAAACAAACTGGACTGACAAATTAAACATAGTATGAGACAAGATAAAAAAAAAATTAGATAAAATGTATTTAAAGATATGAGTAAATTAGAATCTATTTTATAGATACATAAGATGTGGTAGGAATAAAGACATAGGTTCATAGGTGTGTACTAGGCTGATGGCCCTGGAGCCTTTACAAGCCTGGCCCATAGGATTACCCTGGCTTCGTGCCACCCGACCTTAGTTCCCAGTGCCTCTGTCGAATAGAGCCACTGGAATGATCCCCAGGGTGAATTTTCTATTTCCCATCCACTATCAAGATCTCTTTTGAAGAGGCCCATAGCATGAGCAATCTCTAGGTTATAAACCTCTCCCTCCAGCACGTTCTGTTGATTGTGGTAATGAGGTTGAGGTCTCTGGAATGTGTAGTGCAGAGGAATTAGGATTTCTTTAGCTGTAACATTTCTAACAGAGCTGGGTCAGACATGGCTTTGTAAGTCAAGCAGAGATTGCCTCTATGTAGGCGATATGAGACAGAGAATAGTTGGAGTTTTTTGAGTCTGTCCATATAGGACAAGTTTTTAAGACCTAGGATCCTCTTTGTGAGGTACTTTTGTGGTCTCTTCAGTTGTTGCAGGTGTCTAGTGAGGTACATGCCAAATGGGGCATTGTACTCAATGATTGGCCTAATGAGGGAAGTGTAGAGGGAAACAATGACCTCTTTCTTCCTGGATGTGAAACCCTTAGTAATGAGATGTGCCACATAGAAAGCCTTTCTGACCACAGTGGCAATGTGGTGGTCAAAAGAGAGGTTGCTGTCAACCTGTGTTCTCAGATCTCTTATAACGCCTTCTGTGTTTAGTGGACTACCATCAATGATGTAATTCATGGGAACTGGGTTTTTTCCCCAAAGGGGATGACGATACATTTTTTGGCATTGAGCTTAAAGCCATGGTTCTGACACCAGTTGGTTTCCGTGAGGCCTTTCTGTAGGATGTCAACATCACTTGGGGAGTTAATAATGGCTCCCAACTTGCAAACATTGTCAGCCAGAGTCCCTTTGTGTTATCCTGGACATCTGAGAAGCAGATTCCAAACAGGAGAGGACCCAGGACCGATCCCTGTGGGACCCCACTCATGACTGGTCGGCAGTCTGACTTGGAGTCAGCTACTTTCACACTGTGTATTCTGTCTGTGAGCCAGTTTGCAACCCACCTAGTGATATAGGGGTTGATGCCTAGCTTAGTGAGTTTTTCTATGATTCCTGAGTGGGGAATGGTATCAAAGGCCTTGGCCAGATCAAGGTAGGCTGTATGAACCACCTTGCCTTCATACACAGCTCTGGTGACTGACTCAAAGAAGTTGACCAGGTTGTGTAGGCATGATCTCCTCTTCACAAAATCAAACTGTGTGGGATCCAGAGTTTGGAGATTCCCTATATCCTTGTTTATTAGGTCCATGATGATGCATTCCATAGCTTTGCATATCAGACTTGTCAGGCTAATGGGGTGATAGTTCCCGGGGTCTGTAGTCACTCCTCCTTTGTGGAGAGGGATGACTGTAACAGTGCATCATTCGGTAGGGACAAAGCCTGAGGTGAGGCTTTGATTGAACAGGGCACACAGGTGAGGTGCCAGTTCACTCTGTAGTTCATGTAGAACAAAGCCAGGGATATTGTCAGGTCCCATAAGATGCTGTATTCTTGGCCATGGACAGTGCTGTTTTAACCTGTTCAGCAGTAATAATGGGTGCCTGGCAATCTACTGGTATTGTGATTGGTCCTTTGGGGGGAGGGGTAAAGTTGGCACTGAATCTGTCAGCCAGCATATTGGCAATATCTGTTGACTCAGTATAGGAGCTACCATTGTGCAGTAGCTCAGTGCAAATCTGGATATTGCCATGGAGATTCTTTACATAACTATAGATGGCCTTGTGGTTGTCTTTACTATCTGTTGTAATTCTGTTTTCATAGCTAGCTTTAGAAGATTTGATGAGGAATCTCAACTTTTTGTTGAGGCTGATAAGGGAGTTTTTTTCAGTCTTGGGAATTCACCTTATTCTGCATCAGTTTCCTTCTCCTGTTGTAGAGTCTGTTTATGGCTGAGGACCACCAGATTGGCTTCGTTTTTTTGGAGGAGAGTGTCTTAGTTCTATTGGGTATGGCGAGATCCATACAAACTGATAAACTATGTGAAGATTTTAAAATTTATTCTCAGACACAACAGATTAGAGATATCTTTACAAAATATTATGCAAAACAGTTGGGCTGTACAAAGTGGGGTGACAAATTATCCCAGTCACATCCAAGTAACCTCAGATAATGACATCAAATCAGATTATATTGAAAAAGAACTACACAAACTGAATACAAACAAATCACAGGCAGGAAATAGAATTAGTAATAATTTCATGAGAACACTTCAACAAGAACTTACATTGCCATTATGTCTGCTATAAATATGTAGCGATTCCTCATGATTGGAGACATGCACTTGTTGAACCTGCCTTTAAGGGAAAGGGAAGTAGGACAAACCCAGAGTCATACATTCCCATAAGTTTACTTTCTTGTTGCAGAAAAATAATGTAGACGATTATATTAGATAAATTATTGTCAGAATTGGAAAGGTTGGAACTTGAAACCATATATCAGCATGCATATATTGAAAATAGATCCAGTGCCACCTGTAACATCTTGTTCTATAATAATATAATAACAGCAATGAATGAAAAATTGTGCTGTGATATAATTTATATAGATTTAACTTCAGCATTTGTTAGAGTCATACACAAAACACTGATCAATAAATTAGAACAACTATGTGTTGGTGTACTCTTGATAAGATGGATAGCTGCATGGCTTACAAATAAATAGGATATGGAAAGTATCATACAGGAATTGGACAACTGAAATTCGAGGCTACATTTAGGGTGTTCCTCAGGGCACTATCCTAGGCATATTCTTGTTTAGATTGTATCTTTCAGAGTTGCCTTTTTTATCTGAGGTGTTCTACAGTCTATGAAGATAACTTAAAATGGGTAAACTGATTACATGTGTAACAGATAGGGCATGTCTGTAAAACAACTTGACTAAATTGACCATTTGGGCACAAGAGAATAATATGTTGATAAATGCATCAAAATCTAAACATATGAGATTTGGGAGACGTTAACTGAAATTGGAATATGTAATACAGCACATAGTGATTACAACTATAGATTCATTTAAGGACCTGGATATATGGGTATATCTGGCTTTGAGTTTTTCTAATCACTCAGTTAATTAGTTAATGATACTTACAGAACTATAGCTTGCATAAAACGATTTATAAAGTCTAGGAAATCATTAATGATGAAGTCATTGTTTGTTAGTTATATTAGACCCAAACTTGAGTATGGAATAACAATATGGAAACTTTGTAAGAAAACAAGCAAGAGTAAACTGGAAAGAGTACAGCAGAAATATACCAAGGGCATCCATGAATGTTAACATTTAACGTTATTATGAAATACTAAAATATATGAACTTGTACAGTGTCTCGTATAGATATTTAAGAGGAGACCTTATTCAGGTATATAGGACATTTATGGACAACTACTTTTGGAATGTTTGGGTTTATCAAAAAGTATTAGAGAATTATTAGACAAACTGTACAAGATTCTATAGGAATGAAAAGTGTACTAATTAATTCTTTAAGACACTATCTGATGCTTGGAATAGACTACCAAATTACATTAAAGCAAGTACTAGTTTAGAAATTTTTAAGAACAGCCTGGACAGTTATTATGGAAATTAATAATGTGAGAGTGTTCAATCTCGCCGTTTGTTCTTACACCTGGGTTCGGAGCCGATCCTCGGCTCCGTGTCGGCCGCTCTGCAAGCTCTGCATCGAGAAGAAGCTCAAGACCAACCTAACTCCCACAATCCCCCTCTGCCTTTACCTCAGATCTAGTTTGCCGCTGCAACGTTCGCATCAGAATTGATGAGCTCGGGCCAACTCAAGCTAAGATTAATTATTTTCTTATATTTTTTCTATAAAGTTGTTCCTAAATAACTGTGTGTGTGTGAATAGTGTATCGAGGGTTCTCAGTTCCGTATATAAATTTTATATACTTTATTAGAGTTTTCCCTCGGGGCCTACTCCACCCTTTTATCTCGGATTGACTACTGGCTTGGACTAAATTACTGGATTTGACAAATTATTCTGGAATAGACAAACTTACTGGACTAGACATATTACTGGTTTTTTTACTAGTTGCTGTACCTAATTTGACATGTCTGAGAAAGCTAAATCTGACTTTAAATGCTGCCAATGTGGGCAGAAGATGTCTGTGACTGACAATCATAGTTCCTGCATCTACTGTCTTGGCCCTCTCCATCTGCAAGAAGACTGCTCAATATGTCATTCTTTCAGTGGGAGGGTCATGACAGATAGGCGCAGGAAACTTATGGACAGGGGGCTTTTGAAGCCTGCCTTTCAAGAGGCTCTGGATGCTTCAGACCAGACATCCAAATCCTCGAAGGAATCGAAGACGTCGGAGCCCAGGTCATCGGCTCCGAGCTCTTCAGTCAAAGTTCGATCACCGGTTCCACAGACTTTGGGGCCGAGTGTTGAACTGTTGTCAGTTTCCGAGCCTCGAGTCTTGGAACCGGTGACGGAGCTCCCTCCCCCGGCACTGTTGAAGTCGGCTCCGTCTTCGATTCCTTCGACGCGTTCTTCCAGGCCCCTCTCCGACACCGATGTAGACCGCGTGGTGTAGAAATTAATGGAGAATACGGCCTTATCCAAACTCATCTCTGTCTCCTCCCAGTTGGTGTCGAGACTCGAAGGCCTTCCCTTATCTCCACCTGTTCCTCCTCCGATGCCTATCCAGTCTTCGGAGCCGGGAGAGGCTGATCTGGTGATTGTGGAGCCCTCGGTGCCAGAACCGTCTTTCTCTCGGTCGGCTCCATTCACCTCGACTCCGTCGGATCTGGTACCGGAGTCTCGGAGCCGAAGATCCATCCTTGGATCCGGGACTGAGAGTCGGACCGATGTTTCAGTTCCGACGCTCCCTCTCGGGGCCTCGGCTCGGATCGACTCGGCTCCGTCCTCGGGGTCGATGCCTTCGGTGCCTGTCTCAGGGATTCTTCCGATTTCCTCGGATCCGGGAGATACCTCGACTCGGGACCCGGGGGCCTTCGACCTCATGAGGAAGGTGTTGTCTACCCAGACAACCACATCAGCAGAAACGGCTTCTCCTTCCCATAAAGGACCGTTATCCTCCTCTGCACCCACGGCTACATCTAAGCGTCGAGCACCTGTGTCTCAGCCACCCCTGGAGGGTGCCCCCTCTTCCTCGGAGGCTTCTTGGGATGCCCGGCCCCGAGAAAGTTCCGAGGAAAAGATTGTGTAAGAGGAGACACTTAGATTCTCCACAAGAATCATTGACATCGGACACTGACTTGGATGAGTCAGAAGGGTCCCCAAAATCACCCTCAGAGGATGTCTCCTTTTCTGACATCCTGGAGATCCTAAAGCAGAGAGGTGATTGGCAAGCCCTTCCCCCTTCTGAGGATGAGTCAGTCTTGCTGAAGGCATTCGGTGCTCGCCCTTCCTCCTCCTGGGTCACTCCGCCCTTCGATGAGTTGATGGAGCTGATTGCTCGAAGGGCGTGGGAGACTCCTGACATGGTGGAGCCAGTCCCTAGAAAGCCTAACAAATATATTACTGCCCCTCAGGATAAGGCTTATCTGACAAAGGGAGTGCCAGTGGACGCTATGGTGGTGGCAGCGGCCACGAAAAAGGAGATGTCTGAATCTTCCTCATCTGTCCATCCGCCTAACAGAGATTCTAGGACTATGGACAGGTATGGGAAGTGCATATTTAGTTCAGCGGCTTTTTCTATGTGATCCCTGAACTATTTGACCCACTTCACACGGCTACAGAGGGATCTAATCAAAGAGTTGGGAGATACCCTCCAGTTTACTACAGATGCTGCTGTTTCAGAAAAGGTTACGGCACATCTCAATACCCTTACATCTATTGCAAACTCGTCCATGAGGCTGATCTCATACGCAGCCGAAGGATCGAGTAGGGCAGCAGCTTCAGCGATTGCTCTTCGTAGACAATCCTGGATGCGCTTATGTTCATTTGTGGAAGCCTTCAAGTCTTCCTTTACTAACGCCCCATTTGATGGTGCCACACTTTTTGGCCCCAAAGTAAAGGAGACCCTTACCCGGTGTGAGCAAGAGGGAAAGACTCTGTCTGCTGTCGGAGTCCGTTTTTTCCACCCCATCCAGACCGTACCCCAAAGGGCAACGTGGTGGGAAAATGTGGTTTCGAAAACCCCAAGGTTCTTTCCCAGGCACACAGGGTGATGTCCCCTCTAGAGGCAGAGGAGGAAGACGCCGCCCTGGCGGCAGAGGGGGTCTGCAAAACCAAGGTGACAGGGATACAACCCCTGGGAAACCTTTCCAGCACTCCTGAGAGGAGGCCCGACTGTCCTGCTCTGGAGGCAGTCGGGGGTCCCTTAGCTTTATACCCTCAGGCCTGGCAAAATCTTACATCAGACAATTGGGTAAAAAGCATTGTTACCAGAGGCTACAGAATACCCTTCCTATTGCCCCCAATTCTGAAGAAAAGACTCCCAGATGTGCCGCCCCATCTGCGAGACCCTGCAGCTATAGAAATTTCAAAGCTGCTAGAAAAGAGTAATCCAACCAGTCCCAACGGACCAAAGAGGATTCGGAACTTACTCAAGGTTCTTTTTAGTTCCAAAGAAGACAGGGGACTGGAGGCCGATTCTGGACCTAAGCAATCTCAATACCTTCGTCAAGAAAGAAAAGTTCCGGATGGTCACGCTTCAATCGATCCTTCCATTTTTACAGAAGGACGACTGGATGTGCTCAATAGATCTGAAGGACGCATGCTACCACATCAAAATGGCCAGGGCGTCCAGGGATCACTTGCGCTTCCGGCTGGGAGCCAGTCACTTTCAGTTTCGAGCCCTGCCCTTTGGTCTGACCTCAGCCCCCAGGGTTTTCACCAAATGCATGGCAGTGGTAGCGTCTCACTTGAGACACCTGGGATTCCAGGTGTTTCCGTATCTGGATGACTGGCTCCTTTCTGCCACCACCCAGCGTCAACTGATTCAGGCCAGGTATTACACACTGCAGCTTTGTGTTCATCTCGGAATTTCCGTAAATTTCGAAAAATCTTTACTACAGCCATCACAGCATATCTCATTCATAGGAGCAGAATTGGATATGCATTGTTTAATTCTAAGACTTCCTCCAGAAAGGATAGCCTCACTACAAAGTCACATATCTCTTCTTCTGTCATCCAGAAAATCCCCAGCAAAACTGGTTCTGAAGGTTTTGGGTCTCATGGCAGCTTCTCTCATTGCGATACCATTGGGAAGACTGCACATGAGAGTTCTACAATGGCTACTGTTTCCACAATGGTCATTCCAACAGCTACCTCTGACACACGAAATTCTGATCACAAACATATGCAAATCACACCTAGCTTGGTGGCTCCAGACTTGCAACCTTTCCAGCGGAAGACCATTTGTGCTACCCACGCCGACAGCTACGGTGACCACGGGCGCTTCCCTGATAGGGTGGGGGGGCATCTTTCAGGGACAGACAGTCCAAGGCGAATGGACCAATTTAGAGTACAATCTGCACATCAATGTTCTAGAGTTGAGGGCAGTGTTTCTAGCATTGCAACACTTTGCTCCCCTTCTTCCTCTAGGGACTATTGCAGTTCAGACAGACAACATGTCCGTAGTCTGGTACATAAACAAACAAGGGGGAACCAAGTCTTATCAGTTATGCAGAGAGGCCATGAGAATCTGGCAATGGGCGGAGTCCACGGGTCGCTTTCTGATTGCAATGCACATCCCGGGGTCATCCAACATCATAGCCGACAGGTTGAGCAGAGCAATCCTGTTGCCTCACGAGTGGTCCCTCAAACAGTCAATTGCGAAGGAGATTTTTCGCAAATGGGGCCAGCCTTCCTGCGATCTTTTTGCGTCTCCAATGAACGCCAAATGCAGAAGCTATTTTGCCCTATTACCCCCTCCAGGGGAAGTCCCCAGGGACGCTCTGGTTCACGATTGGCCCCCGGGTCTCCTGTACGCTTTTCCTCCCTTTCCCCTAATTGCAAAGTTTCTGCAGAAAGCCAACAACCTGCAAAGGACGATTATCCTCATTGCCCCATTCTGGCCTCGTCAAATCTGGTTTCCCTTTCTTCTGGCTCACGCATTGGGAACCCTGGATCCTGGACCCGGGCGGATCTACTGACCCACTCGTCAGGGGCTCCCCACCCTCGCTACTGTCACTCCAACTAGCAGCTTGGCTGCTCCGCTTCCCTACTTAGCCAGGTCTGATCTTCTTTCACCTGCAGTTCAGAATATACTAGTGGCTTCTCATAAAGCTTCCACTACAAAGACTTACACTAGTAAATGGAAGCGTTTTGTTTACTGGGCAAATACACAGCAATTGGACCCTGTTATAGCTCCCTTAAATAAAATCTTGGAGTTTTTAACCGAGTTGTTCCACCAAGGAGCTTCTCCTGCCACTTTAAGAGTGCAATTGGCTGCCATTTCCAACTTTCATGTGGAAGAATGTGGGGCTCCTATTATGGCTCATAGACTTTGTAAGGCCTTTCTGAAAGGATCTTTCCATATTAGACCACCAGTTAGAACTCCTACATCACCTTGGAATCTGAACCTTTTATTATCTAAATTGATGCTACCTCCGTTTGAACCAGCCTCCTCTTGCCCATTGAAGTATTTGTCGTGGAAGACCCTCTTTTTGGTGGCCATTACATCGGCTAGGCGGGTGTCAGAGCTTCAGGCTCTTTCTATTAAACACCCTTATTTGATTTTTCACTCTGACAGAGTATCTCTTCGCACTAATCCGTCCTTTCTCCCCAAAGTTTGCTCCGTTAATAACATTAATCAATCCATTGAACTCCCTACCTTTTTCAAAAACCACTCCAATAAGTTGGAGTATATGTTACACAAGTTGGATGTTCATAGACAACTTAGATTTTACCTGGATAGAACAAAGGATCACAGGAAAACAGATCAACTTTTTGTAGCCTTTGCAGACAGCAGGAAAGGGATAGCAGTTACTAAACAAACCCTTTCCAAATGGCTAACTGATTGCATTATATTTGTTTATGCTACTTCGGAAGAAACTTTACCTGTCAAACCCAAGGGGCACTCTACAAGATCAGTTTCTACATCTCTGGCTCATGCAGCTCGCTTACCGTTAGACACTATATGTGCAGCTGCCACTTGGTCTAAACCACATACATTCATTTCTCACTACAAGGTAAACAGGGTTTCTAGGGACAGGGCAACCTTTGGTTCCACTGTGCTCAAGAACGTTCTCCCGTGAGTTCCTCAGGAACATGGAGCTAGGGACGCTACCCAGGTGTAAGAACAAACGGCGAGATTGAACACTCTCACATTTAGAAGTTATGTCCTTACCATAACGTTCCATGTGGAGTGTTCATCTCGCCTTTGTTCTTACATTCCCACCCTCCCACCCTCAGGAAGAACGTCCAGTTTGGTGTCTGGTTTGATTTCTTCTGCTTCTGCATTTCGCAGTTGTTGTGTATATATGTATATATATATATATATATATGTATAGGTGTTTCTTGCAGTATATTGTTTTGGCATGAATGTGTCTCTCTCTCTGACTTCTGGTTTGCTTGCAAACTAGATCTGAGTTTAAGGCAGAGGGGGATTGTGGGAGTTAGGTTGGTCTCGAGCTTCTTCTTGATGCAGAGCTTGCAGAGCGGCCGACACGGAGCCGAGGATCGGCTCCGAACCCAGGTGTAAGAACAAAGGCGAGATGAACACTCCACATGGAACGTTATGGTAAGGACATAACTTCTAATTTTGGTATATTGGCAGGCTAGAAGGGCATTTTTGCCAGTGCTTGAACTATTTGAATTTATCTATGTTTGTATCATCCAGTCCATCAACATTTATTGAGCATACTCTAAACCAGCAGCATTGAAGATAAGAAGTAATCAAATGACAGTAGAAACAATAGTAGTTGTTACTGCATGTCAATATTTCTAATGTGATAATAAGCAGTCAGAAATCCACTCTATGCTTCCAAATTCTTTAAAAATCCATACTAATTAGCTAATACTTACTACAAAATGATTGCTTGAGGTAAAAGAAAGTTAAAGCAGAATGAAAAGTGCTGAAGGCGAGTCGTATTTTCTTCATTTACATATGTATGCCTAACAAATAATTATCCAACATTGCTGTTCTGATTGTGCTTTTATTTTTTTTTCAGTGTTAAATACATGAATGAACGTAAGTTTAGCAGTCATTCCCAGCATAAGCTGTTTATGGAAATCTTCATAGCATTGGTGAAGAACAGACTAATCTGCAGGTAAGAGAGAATTGGTAGATTTTCCATTGCCAATATCTAGGTGTGTATTCGTATGAGTGCTTATCTCTCTGCCACACTTGCATATATACATATATATAATGTGTGTGTATGTATATATATATATATATATATATATATATATATATATATATATATATATATACGTCAGCAATCCAATAGGACAAAAAATAATAACACAAAAAGTCTTGGAGGCACTGCTCGGGCTACCATGACCACATTTAGCACTTGCGTCCCACTTTAATCAAAGGAACTTCAATAGAATTGGTACATATGCTTATAGATGTTGCAGTAATTGACGATATATTTCTAAAGTTCAAAAGTTTATACATCCAGTCTCTGGAATATGTCATGCCCCAAAATTTTATGCAGACTGTACAGCTAGGAACATTTTATATTTAGCTACTGGTGATCTGTGTGACAAATTTTATGTGGGTAAGACAACCAGACAGTTTAAAGAGAGGATACCGAAACATATAAGTGACATTCATCTAGATGACTTGAAAAATCTGTTAGAGAAGCATGTAAAGGAGAATACTGGTCGCAAGTTTTGTTTTAGAGTTTTACAAGTTGTTTTAGATAATCTTAGAGGTGGAGTTCTGAATAACAGAATTGAATTAACTGAAATGCGATGGATTGGAATGATGCAAGCATAGAGATCTCCTTGATTAAACTCTAATTATCCATTGAAGCCGCCCCTTAAGGGGCATCCATTTAGAAGCCGACGCTGATTGACTTGTGTGCTGTCTATAGGTTTTTAGGCTTAGATTTTAATTATTCATTGAAGTCGGACCCTGGGGGGGGGGCAGTTTAGGAGATGATTTGATTGGCTATTTGCCCTTTAACAACTGAAGTCATCATTACAAGACTTAGATCTAAAGAAGGGTTATTTTCTGGACCCTAAAGCATTCATCTTTTATATGTTTTATTTGCATTGTTGTATTAAAGTTTCGCTGAAGTTTATCTAAGCGTTTACATCTATTCCTGCCTTGGACATTCCCAGCTGTGGTGACAACTCAGGAATATTTCTTTGTGTGTGTGTGTGTGTGTGTATTTATATATATGGATCTATTTAAATTAGTTGAACACTACTTTTGCCCACATGCATAATGTCGAATCAAATTGATCGACATTATGCATGTTGACACGCTACAATGCATACACCCAGAATGCATGCAAAATATTAAAAATAGAAGAAAAACATAATTTTTTGTAGGGGGGGGTAAGACCCCATCCACCCCCCACACCCTCTGCTAATTATATATTCTAAGTCTGAGATTGTATAAACATACAGTATAACACACACACACACACATATATATATATGGACACTCTTTAGAGTGGGGGGTCCTTAGTAGTCAACTTATCAGACAAGATATTGAGTGTCTATGAAGAGGAAGTATTAAACAAGGGACTTAGTTTTATTCCCACATGTGACAGTGATATCACTGAGTCAATATTGGACATTAAAATGTTCGTTAGGAAAGTACAGTTAAGATTAGACTTTGGAGGTCAGAGTGATAGTACAATGGAGGACAGATTAGATAAATTTCGTCCCAACAGTTTATACATGCCGTTATTACATCCTTTACTGGATACATTCTCGAAAATGGTGGAGAATGATCTTTATAAGTACTATACAGAGAAGAAGCAGAATGGTTCCAGTAGAAAGAGATTTAATCTTAGTTATTTACAAAGAAAAGCCTTGAATGATCTTAAAGGTGACCATGATATAACAATCAGACCGGCTGATAAGGGCGGACCAGTTGTGATTTTAGATACTAAAAAGTATATAAATAGTATGATACTCATGCTAAGTAATGAGGAATTTTATAATGTTATTAACTTGGAAGAAATAGGTGTAAAGTTATTTCAAGTATATGATACATTGGATGATTTGTACCAGAGTCGTATCATTTCTGAAAACCTTTTAAAATATTTGAAAGTATGTAACCCTTTGTTACCTATAATTCAGGGTCTTCCAAAGATACACAAGTCCTTAATAGAACCACCTATGCGACCCATAGTTGCCGGACGAGGGTGGCTCACTGAGCCATTCTCAATTTTGTTAGAATCCTTTTTGAAACAACTAGTTGAAGCAAATGAGTATACACTGAAAGACAGCAAGCAGTTTTTGCTAGATCTTTATGAATATACTAAGTCATTGGAACAGCATGAGCCATATATTCTTGTAACACTGGATGTAGTGAGCTTGTTCACTGTAATTCCTAACAATGAAGGTATGTTAAGATTTCAGCGTTATCTGAAGAATAATTCAGAGTTTGACAATGGCACCATAGATATCCTTTCTTTGTTTTTGGAAATTGTACTTGAAAATAATGTGTTTATTTTTGATGAAAAAAACATATATACAATGAGATGGCGTAGCTATGGGCACATCATGTGCCAATAGCTATGCCAACATCGTTATGGCTGATTGAGAGG